>NC_079890.1:13106001-13255618 GCF_024868665.1 Triplophysa rosa | reverse complement strand
TATATATATATATATATGTGTGTCTTTAGATATATCATTTGCAGCTTGGAATGAGTCCCATATTCCATCTATAGCTTAGAGAGCCTGAATGTAGCACATACAAAGTGACGAAGACAGGGATTGTCGTGTGACATCACTGTAATAAAGCACAGGTTTATCTTCTCTCATAATCTTTTCTCCTCTTCATCTCTCACCTCTTCTCACTCTCCTAAAAAGAATATTATGAATTGTCACTTATGTACAGAGCACATATAACAAGTAATGGGTTAGTCTGAAAGCTTCTTCTGTACTGCTAACACACCTGAGTAATTATACAATCCTCCCATTCATTCTACTTTACACTGCTTACTCTACTGCTAATACCTTAGCTGAGTAACAACCTGGCCGTGTGCGCAAACAGGTATACACACACACATTTGCACAAGCACAAGAAAAAACATGTGACGTCTTTACACACAGGCGTACACAGAAAACCGCACGCATACTGTATATACATATAAATGAACTCATTCAATACAGACGGTCAAATGCCACACACAACGAATGCACTTAAAACTCGCACTTCTCAACCATTTCAAGAGTCCAACCAGACCTGCTCTGTGCTGGTTAAAGCAGAACTGGCCATACCCTGTGACACCTGCATTCGCAGATGCTTACATGACTGTCCGTTTAAACGGCCACGTCTTTCTTTAAAAAGTGAGAAACCTTGCGCTCATATTCTCCTGATGTAGCAATATGTTTAATTAAATTTATATATTCTTGTTATATTTTGTTGCATTTTCTTTACAAATAATAGACTATACATTTTTGGCAAACGAGAGTCGTTTATTAAACTTCTGGTCGCAGCTCTCTCGATTTACCATCAGAGAGTGGAAAATATAAAGTCTGCTCCTTCTTCGCCGCCTCTCGTCCTTCTCGATCTGTCACACGGTGGCGTCCAGCATGTCATTTGACTTGGCCGTGATCTGGTTCTGGTTGGAGTCGAGGCCAAAGAATTTCACGCGCAGGCCGTCGGTGGGGTGCACCACGGGGACGGAAATTAAGCGGGGGAACGTCCGGGTGGCCAGTTCGAAGCGGCTGCCTCCGGCGAGCTCCACAGCCAGAAGTTTGAGGAAGAGAGTGGCCAGCTGCTTGCCAAGACAGGAGCGTACACCGCCACCAAAGGGCAGGTAGTGGAACCGGCCCTCGCGATCCTCACTCCGCTCGGCACTGAATCTGTCAGGGTCGAACGCCTCCACGTCCTTGAACACAGCTGAGGTGTCATGAGTGTCACGGATGCTGTACATGACGCTCCAGCCTTTGGGTACTTGCACACCCTGAAAAAGTGATGAAAAGAGCCATTAGAACACTAAAAGAACCGAAAAAGCAGCATTTTCAATACTTGAAAGGAGCTGCAAACAACTTACATCCAACTCAAAGGTCTGTGTGGCAATGCGGTAGCCTCCAGACACAGGAGCAAAGAGACGCAGGACCTCTTTGATCACGCAGTCCAGGTACTTGAGGTTAATGATAGTGTCCGGTCGCAGTTCGCCCTGGCACAGACCGTCTTGCAGGAGGCCGCAATTCCGCAGCTCCTCGCGCAGCTTTTCCAACACAGCGGGGTGTCGCAGCAACTGCATGATCAGAGACGTGCTGGCACTGGCTGTCGTGGCAAAAGCAGCGAAGATCAACTCAATTGTGGATTCCTAAGATAAATAGAGACAGAGATGCTTGTCAAACTCAACACAGATTTGGATTTTAAGCACCCAAGAGTCCCTAAGTATATTTTAGTTTCTTATTATAAGGAAAAGCAATGGTGGCGATTTTGAGTTATACAGAAAAAGGGAACAGACACTATGCAAAGTATGATAAACTCATTTTCTCCAGAGAAAATGTAAAATGTTCAATGACCACTATGTTTAATTCAACGAACAATATTCTATATTTAGGATGCTTATGGAACTCTTTCACTCTTATTCGTATTCCAGTAGGCTAGACCTCATCTGTCATAGTGTTGTTTTTCTCTAGCAGTGATTCACTCACCTTGAGCTCTTGCATTGTGAGGTCTGCGTTGTTCTCCTTAGCACTCTTTAGGAACACATCAAGAGCATCAGCGTAATCTTTCCCCTGTGTGTGGAGCGGCTTCTCTCTGATGGCTTTCTCGATGCTTTTCTGAAGTGAGTCCCTTGCACGAATACCCTGCACACACACATAAAACATACATGTATTATAGAAGCCCATTCCTTGATGTGGAAGTCTCAAGGAGTAACAGTATTGGTCTTTGTAGTGTCAAATGTAAATCTTTTTAATCCATTTCCTTATTTTCACAGCATTTAGGTGATGTTTAGTTTACCTTTCTATAACCAGTAAATGGCAGGTCGATGGGAAGGCTGAAAACGTTCTCCACAAACTCCTGAAAAGTGCAAAAAAGACAGTGCATCTCCTCCTCAGAGACCCTGAAACCCAGGAGGACACGCACAGCCATCTGAAAGGAGAGCCGCTGGGATTCCCGGTACACGTTGATGGGCTCGGGATTGGAGCTCCACACCCGTAGGGTCTCCTGAATGACCTGCTGGATCTTGGGTAGGTAGCTCTCCAGAGACTCATGACTGAAGACTTTAGCAAAGATCTACAACATGAAAATAAAACCGTGGTCAATCTGTGATGTTTCTATGTTTCTTAATCTGAATACAGTACAGCAAAGACCCAGACAGAGGTGAAGTGTTTATAAAGCACTTTCACAGAAGTATGGACCTGCATTAGCTAAACTACACTTCCCACAATGCAGCTGACCCGTGAATCACATCACCCATCACAATCCAGCACGTCCGTGCTGTACACACAAGAAATGTCATGAAAATATTATCCTCAAGCCGCAGTCAGCAGCTAAAGAACAAGCTTATTTTTCTTCTAACGCCGAGCATGGAACATTCTCATTAATTCTGAAGTCCCCCGTATTATTGACCCTCTCTTACTCTTAACTGCCACTCATCTAACCAACCTCCCTCTCTCTTTCTGTCTGAATATTTGTGTGATGTTTTGAGAGAGTTTCCCTCTGCATCAGCAGAAGGTGAAAGGGGAAGGTAAGATTTTCCTGGCCGCTGAAGTGCATTTCTAATGTGCCTCAGTTGTGCTGGTTTGTTTGGTGAAATAACATCCATGTTCCAGTGCCGTCGACTAACAATAGCACTTTTTATATGCCATCTCACTCCAAATACCACGACTCCGCCCCGCTTTCCACAGTAGTAAAGTGAAGTAGGGCGGAGAATGAACTGTCCTCCTCCTGTCTCTCTCTCCGCATGTCGTAATTCCTCTGGCCAAGGTCTGTTTCTGTGCATCTCCTTTTCTCACTGTTCTTCTCTGGTGTACAGAGTACATGCTGTACGTCTGACAAAGTTGGCCATCTTATTTATTACAATCCTATTCAGCTGGTCTCTGTTATGTCACAATAGCACAAAAAGCAATGTGTAAATAATATAATGACTTTCAGGGGGTGGATTTTTATAAAGGATTGCCGAAGCATAACCTCAAGTTCATTGGTATCTGAAATATTTAAAGACATGATAAAACATTCAAAGGCCCCCCAATGGGAGTTTTCAGTTCTTCTCCATTGATCAGTCCTTATATCTAGTGCTTGCCCAGCACGTCACGTCGATCCACGAGGGTGGAGATAAACCAATGATAACAAACATGTGTACGCATGTTGCACCGCACGTCTCCGTTAGCTTCAACCCATAAAATAATATATGCAATGCAACACTATACTTATACGACGATTTATTGTACCGTTTTGGAAAGGCTCACGCCTTTGCTTGCAGGACAAACGTCAGTCAAGATCCGCTAATGCCAGTCCCCATTACACAGGATTTTAAACACTACTGGAAAAAAACAGCCGCCTGTCTTCATTACAAAACGTGACTTCTTGTACTGAACTTTCCACTCGCATACACACAGAGATGCACACACGCGCACACAGCCTTTTAAACTCCCCCACCCTAATAATTTCCATATGTCTTAAATTATATGAAACTGCTCAAAGCTGCTGGTTTGACCAGAATGTAAAGGCTTCTTTATTCTTTCTTCTTTTCCTCTCCCCAACCCCCTCCATTCACTTTCTTTACACTCTCTACTTTTCCAATCGCTCTGTCTCCCGCTGACTAATACAAAATCCCTCATTCACAGTCTGAAGTCTTTGTGCAAGCAGGTGAGCTGCAGCATTAAGAACCTGTGCCCTCTACTGGCCAACTTAGTAATTGCAATGCCTTGACATACCCTGTTTCACAGGCCTGTTGCATTTTGGCTATTTTACAGTCTGGTTCTGTCCTTTGCATGTTGATAACGACTGGGATTTTTGTCCCAAAAATGTATATTAAATCAGACATGTCTCTTTATATACAAAACATTCTTGAGTTTTGAAAAAATTATATCACCATTTACATCCAGAGCACTCTCTCCGCTACGCCAATGTGTGGCAGTTGTTCTCAAAGAAACCCTAGGTTCTCTTCTTTTCTATATACCATAATTTCCCAGAAAAGGCTGTCCCAGAGGGCTTTGGGGCAGCAGAAGGCTTTGACTCTAATAGGCAGTGTTAATGTTATTGTTGTTTTAGTTTAATGAAAGAGCTCTTGCACATGGCAATTCTCATGTTGCTTTATGAGAGAGTAGGATTAGAGTCAGGCTTCAGGAAGTGAGGTTTAGAAATACCCAATCTGTAAGTAAACGAGAGGACTCCTCCAAAGCTCAACAGGTGATTACGGCTTGAAGAAATGTTGATTCATCTTTTAACTTCTTCCACATGTGCAATTCTTTGACAGGTTTTAACAATGAGCCTCTAATGTACAAGATATGAGTTGTACAATGCTGTACATCCCCAGAGAGGTTAAACAACAGATAAAAATACAGAACCTGGTTGAAATGGGTCCATAAGGCGGTCTTTGTACGTCTGAGGCTGGTTGACTAATTAGCAGACATTAGGGGGTTCGCGTGAGGCTCTGGACCTGCAGGATTAACCGGACTGATTACACCCCGCTGACCCCTCAATGGAACAGGTGTGTGGAGTGAAACTCAAGCCTCCGAGTCTGAAGAGAACCAGGGTCCACAGAAAAGCTATTTTGTCTCTAAACAATGAGTTGGATTTGTGGAGATGGTTGTCATGAGCGTAATCCTCCATGTGGTCATTGTGAGCAGACTGTTTTATTGCTAACAATGGTGAGCAAGGCATTATGAGTATATGCCATTCACTTCGTCTTGCCTTTTTCCTGTCTGTTTTGTCCTTCGTCCTCTAATTCAGAACACTCTGTATTACTGCAGTTTTTTTGCTGGCATTCGCATAGTGCCTCATAAATGCCGAACATGAGATAATGTAGCTAACACACTAAACCAGTGCGTACACACATTCGGTATGTAGGTGTGACATGTGCGTAAGTGTTGAAATCGAAATAAATTCAAGTTGTAAGTATGCACCTGTGTAGATTGTGTGTATGTGAGGATAACACTAGATTCACACGTTCAAAATTGTGTACTCTTACCTTTCTTCTTTTGCGATGGATGTCTCCTATGGAGTTGGCGAGGCTGTTGGGACCAAGCAGAGTGCTGGTGCTTTGGGGCCAGTCCACAGTGACTAGGCTGTGCTCTCCCATCAGAAGCTTCCGCACATTCTCTGCCCCTGTGACCCGGATCAGTGGCCGGCCGAGCAGGTGAGTCTTGAATACGTTTCCATACTTCTGTCTCCTTGATGCGTGGAACGCTGCACCCTGCAACAGAAGACAAAAACTCATTATTTTCAGATATTTTGGGACGCCAGGCTTTCATAATGAACAGGCTCTAAACATTGGCTTTCATACTGTAAACTTCCATACTAAGGAGCTTTTGTTGGATATTACAGATGATGTGTTAGGGATAATATGAATATGAATAAAATGAAGGGTGTTAGCCATACGGGATTAGCCCACATGTTTGTTTTTGTTTTGTAAGAGTATAAGGGTTCTGTTCACAGCATTCTTTATGCAAGCGGGTTAGCGTTAGCAATTAGCGGAGAGCAGGCTCAAGCTTAGCCATGTGTATCACGCTGAGAGAAGTGATCTAATGAGCGTATGAGTGTGACCGACGTTGGTGTGTTGCGGGAAAGACTGTCTAAATGTGCTTATTAGTGAGGAATCCAGTACATCCTGCTAACTTTCAGCTTTGACCCCTTCACCTCTAGGATTTAAGAACTAGCATAGTGATTACCTGTACAAGTAAAGCTTACAGCAACAGTAACGCAACAACCTTCAGCCTTTCTCAGGACATTAAACACACTCTAATCGCATCTGATAGTACATAATTGGAATATATATAATTAAATGCTTTATTTTACACAATGGTGGTGTAAATGTTATTCTTTTTTATTTATATTCATAATATACATTAAAGTGCAAAGTTGCAAACACGCTCTGTATAACATACAGTAATTGCCTCTAGCCCTTGAGACCTCTGCTGAGCACATAAAGACGGCCTGTAACCTCTCAGCCTCACACACACAAACATACACACACTGACCCCACGGCAGGAAGTGGCATTAGAGCTGTTTGCTCCTACTTTCCCAAATTTTGTGACCAGTTTCGTCAGGCAGACTCCAACACTCGCACTTTTATTCAAGGGGATACGTTTAGAAGCGCGCAATGTTTTTTAGCCTGTTTGTTTGGCTGAGAGAAACCTTGTCTGAATAGACTTCACCTCATTATGTGTGTGTGTACACACGGTTGTGTTTGATAAAGTCTATTCACAGCGAAGAAGAAACAATTCACAGACCGAAAAGATCTATTCCCGACACCACCAACATGAATATTCATAATGAATAAACAACAAGAAAATCACAAGCAAGAATTCATTGTTTGCCGTGAACACCCCTTCACTGGGTTTACGTTATTAAATCCTCTTTACAATGTTTGTGTATGGACGGACTAGTTGATGTCAACATTCCATCACTGTTCCGTGGTCTCACATATGGGACTCTAAACATGTAACTGTTTTAAATATCAGGCTTTATCAAGTTTTTTTCTTCCTTCCTGTCTGCCTTCAGCCTTTCTAGGGATGGGAAGATTCTCATTGTTCCAAGACTTTTTACATCCTTGCGGGCGAGATGTAGGTTTCTCACGTTTAAATAGGTAAAATAAACAGATGTTGATGTCTTGGCAGTGAACCCCTTAAGCACACATACAAACACCTAATAAACATCTTAAACACTGTTGAACATCTGCCAAATGTTGTTCTAACATCTGACAGCGAAGGCTTTAGGGATGTATCACATACGAACAAATTCTCTAAAAATGATTATTTTTTTATAACAAACGCTGAATTAAATATACATGTGCCATATGGGAATATATGCTCATTTATATGTGTGTATGTAAACATTTCTTCTTGCTCATACTCTCTCTCTCTCTCTCTCTCTCTCTCTCTCCTGATCTTTGACCTTGAGTGACAGATTGAATCAGCCAACACCTCCTTATTGTCAGAGGCCTTAAAGGTACAATGCGGGATGTTTTGTATGATCTAATAACATAAATGCAATATAACATACAAAACTGTCTTTAGATGTGTATAAAACCCTTACGTAATGAAAAGTTATGTTTTTATTACCTTAGAATAAACCAGTTGTATCTACATAGGGAGCGGGCCTATCTACATGGAATTTGTTATGTTGCGCAGCCATGTTTTGTACAGTAAGCTCTAACGGACAAACAGCTCTACAGAGCGCGTTTCGTATATGATGGTCTTCGTGTGTTTTTTTAGACGCAGCTTGCGTCATCACTGAGTTGAAGACGCACAAAGTAGTAAGTCGTAGTACGGAGAGGAGGAGGAGTAGTCGTCATCTAGCTGAAGCAACTGATTGTTCTGTCTTAGAAGTTTTGATAAAATGGAGGACCATGCGTGTATTGTGCACAAGAGCCGACAGAGCGTGAATCTCCATCGTCAAAGAAGCTCAAACGTGATGCTGCCAGACGAATTAGAGACAAACGGCAGCAGAAATCCAGGATAAACATCAGTGTATCTATTACCAGACGGAAGGCAAAATGTTTTCAAGACAAATTGAAAGACAAATGTTTTCAAGGCGACGCCGAAGTTGCCTGTTTTCTGCTAGACTGGTAAGATAATTTTCAATGTTTCCACTTTTTCAAATAACCTCCGAATAATAATGTTTTTCCGTCCCTGCAGTACATAATTCGGTTGTTCCGGACTTTACAAAGGGGGAGACAAATGTCTACACCTAACTGCCTATGTCACTGTCAGATCAAACGCTTTGAACAGCGTTGCTATTTACGATTAGCTAACTTTAGTTACTTCACTACTCTCAGCATGTACTAGATAGCACGCAAGAAATATATCTAATTATTGTAACAGTAACTTTCGCAATAGAATACATGTTAAATGATTAATTAAGTTAATATATTGCCTTACCTTTGCAAAGAAACATCGTTGCTTGTATCACTGCTATCCGCTGTCTCAGTAGACGACATCTTTTTTTTACTGTTGCGGCCACCGTCGTACTTCGAAAGGGAGGGGCGAGCAAATGACTCAGAGATTCGTTGCAAAACTATAATACAACGCTTGTGGCCGCTGATTTTCAAGAACTGCGCCTTTAAATGACAAGCTTATCTTTAGGTTGGCTGAGATCTCTGAAGACCCGTATGGCACCTCAGCCCCTACAATCCTAAAACAAATTAATATAAGACCTAACTAATTAGATATATGCACACAGAGGTTAGACAAGGTCAAACAAAGGGGGATTCAATCTATTTTTCCAACTGCCAACATTTACGCAGACCTGGCTGAATACGTGGGAGAAAATCTGGCTGTCGATTCTGCGGTAGTGGACATTTCACACTTTTCCTTTTCAATTTCCGCAATTTTTTTAGCAGATGCCAGTTTTATGCTTAAACATTTTGAGAGATATTACATTATATAATAGTTCAGGCTTTGGGTTTTTCACCATGCTGACATGGACGAAGTCCTGATTTGAGAATCATCTGACTAACGGTAAATCAATGAATACGATTCTTGTCTTTTTCTCTCAAACAGCATGACCGAAGTTTCCCCCAAAAGAACTCTGGCCATGGCCAAACACACACATGGCATCACCAGACTTAGACCAGGTGTTAGACTGGGGCCACAGCCACGGCGGGAACAGTGTGTGGGGTGAGAGAACTGGTCACTTGTCAGCTCACAGCCAGCCTATACTTAAAGACATTGAAGATTTCACATATCAGGTGAGTGTGAGGGCAAGAGGTAATGCTGACAACCACACATACACACACACACACCCGAAAGCAATGCCGGGGAAAATAAATGTAGTATCTTTCACCACATGGTGAGAACTGAGTACATGCGATGATGGATGATTGTTGAGTCAGTGTGTGTGTGCTGAACTCTCAGCAGTGGGACCAGTCAGCATGAGAGAAAGGAACCGTTTTCAACCTGACAGACCTCGGACAAGGCTGTCTTTCACACATGCCCGACATGAAGGCACGCACTACCTCTCTGTTGATATCTGTGTGTAAACACGCTCATGCACAAGTGAACTTGTAATTTATATTATATTTGTTTATCGTCTTTGTTCTGTCATATTTCTCCTTCAGAAAGCCTTTATTTTGACGTCATTTGTAACCTGCGTGAACTTGGTGTGTTTGATAATTCTGGGAACAAGAACATCCATTTTAAACACCACATGCTGTCATTCCTACCAGGCCAGGTCTTTATTTTTCCCCTGTCCAGGATGCTAGACAAACACAGCGAAACCGTGCAACGTATAGTGGCACGCTACATCACTAAAAATACATATACATTTCGCACATCTACATGTGTGTGTTTACACACACGTAGGGGCCAGTTCGCTTTTAAACATGTGTACACAGTAGGGCACCAAAAAGGGTAAAATCCTGAACTGTGCAAAGCGAATGCAAACAACAGTGTGCTAAAGGAGAGAGGAGTGGAAACAAGAGCTAAAAGATGGGAGAGGGCAGCAATGTGATAGGGTGGGTGGGATTGATTGACAGTGAAGTGAACATAAGAAAATGTAATTGGATGGCTTAATGGTTAATGTCTGTTTCATAGACAAGTGACTCTCCAGGCTGGAAATAGAAGAACAGGTCTTGAGGCAAAATGTGAAGACAAACTCTCTGGGCGTGGCTGCGCAGATGTCATTTGGCTAGAAGGTGAGAAATGTCCTCCCTCATTTCACGAGGCCACAGAAGCTCAGACGTGCAGAGAACGAAAATAAAACAAAAAACCCAAAAGGGTCGCTGACGCACAAAAGCTCCACACACCCTGGAAAAGCAGTGAGGTAATATTGTGCAGCTTGCTCGCCCTGTCAAACACACATACACATGCGGTTGAATATGCGTCTTTCTACACGCATACGTAGTGATGCGCGGACGCGGTTGCAGTCAGTTTGTTTGTCCCTGAAATCTTCTGTCAATCAAACGAAAGCCTGCTTGTTTTGTTCGAAGGCAGACTGGGTTTAGGAACGCAGTGAAACATTGAGGTTAGATGATCTTTAGCGATAAGACGAAAAGCTTTCCACAGTAATTTGGACCGAGAAACACATGTCAGATGTCGCTATAAGACAATCATGTCTGAAGGGCCCTTGGGAGAAAGACGTCTGTGTCAGAAGTTGTTTTCTTGTTTAGTTTTTCTCCTCGGCCTCAAACCTTCATGAGAACGGACACCAGTACCAGCTGAGAAACTGAAGTTTGTGTGAAGTGAGGAATAAAACGAATCTATTGTGTAAACAGTATGTTTTTTTAAACAGTGGCACACAAAAAGTGTGTTTACATGTATACAAAAGCGTGTATCGGAATATTTAGTTCTTTAAATCTTCTTTAAATTTCTCTCGACCTCACACAAAACACGCCTGTATTCTGCCTTTGGGGTTTTGGCTCTGGCGGTGCAAGGGTTAACCCGCCACGTTCAATAGTTTCTTTTATTTTCAAAAGAAATTTATCAGATATTTTACAAGGGGGCGCAATAAAGAGCACCACTTTTTTCCACTGGCCCATTCCGGACGGAGTGTGCAGGACTAAAAATACAAATTTCTGTGTAAATTGGACACCAGTCGAGCCTCCCGCTCCATAAATGTAGCCTTTGTGCTGCAGTGGAAATGTTATACAAATGACCCCTTTATTAAAACCACAAAAAAACCTTTTAATTATATTTATTCAGATCAGCTATGGTTGACCTGAACACGGGGGTGCTGCAAGGGAGCGGGGGGGCAGTTTCATATGCAATCTCAATCACCTCAGTGTGTTTCTTCAGCGTGTGAGCACCATAAAGAAAGACAAGAAGAGAGACAGATGAAACAGAGGGATTTCAAAAGCGCAAAGCAAGTTTTGGTTGGCACGTGAGAGAGTGCTGTCGATGTCTAGATCCATGCCGTTTCATGTTCTTTATTTATATCACTCATTATTCTGACCCTTGACCTCTCATTCTTCTGCATGCATGTGAGCGGCTGTGCACAGCTCATTCTGGGGCTGCTGTGTTTATTGGTTCAAAGCGCAGGTAACTGCGCGGGAGGAGTTCTCTGTACGCTGACCCAGAGTCTGAGCGTAAATAAGATAATATGTCCATTTACTGAAATATCTCGTTGGAATCTCTCAGGATGTGTGTGTTGGCCAATCTCCATTGGGGTATAGATGGCATATCTGCAGAGTAGAAAGAGAGAAGCGAACAGAGGTGGGAGTCTGGGTCCCATTATTTGCCAAACGGTCACCATTGGGAGATGGGTGTTCTTGGAGAATTGAGGTGCTGGATGCTGATCACTCAGGGAAAGAGTCCACATGCCTTCACGTAGATGAAAGTTTGTTTGGAAGGTATGCAACAGGTAACATGTATCAATCGCCCTAAGAAAAAAACTATTCTGAATCAAAGCCAAGTCCACGAGACAAGCGCACAGAACCTCAATGAGGGTGAACAAGGCCGAGCTGAGAGAATGGACTCCCCTTTGACCTGGAAACACTTTGTGGAGAGAGATTATGGTTGTTGAGTGCAGTGTGAGTGCTCACCCCGGGGACCCCCTTTTCTTCTCTTTTCTGTCCCCCTACCTTCCTCCTCCTCCCACTACTGCTGCCAAGCCTTTACTTTACCCACCCCTCCCCCCCATATTCTAGAGACAAGAGGCTGTTTGAGGGGTTGGTGGTGCGTTCCAGAGGTGAAAAAGGGGCCACACCGTGCTGGTGCCAGTCATGCCCGTTTCATGCTTGCTAATCCCGACAAGCCCAAGGAGAGAGCGAGAGAGGGGGTCGCTGGATGACTGTTCCTAAATCCCCAGATCTGTTCAGGCCATGCTCTCTGGAATTCTGATCAGAGCCTCAAGCCCTGTACCCTTTGTCCCAGGGTGTGAGTGCATTTGGTAGGGGGGACTCTGACCCCCTGAAGGCCTGCTTTTTTGCCACCCAGACAGAAACAATCTGGGTCAAGGTGGAAGCTTGGGGTAGAAGTAATCGTCTGTTGCCCGACGGATAAACTGTGCCCTCAAAAACTGATATTAAGCGTGGTTAACAGTTTTGCCACTCAACATACAATGATATTCAATTATATGCAAAAAATCAGGATGTTGAACAGGATGCGCTCATTTGAATGTATGCGTCAATATCGATTTGTGTGTTCTGTCACTGACAGTGCATTTGTGTTTTCATACATTGATGTGAATTGTATTTTTTCCAAAAATGTTGTTTAACATTTAATCTGGGCTCACCAGTCCAACACAAAGTAGCACACACTAAAAATATTTTACCATCTCTTTATATTTAGCAGGCACTTGGAGCATTGTCGTGCAAGACAGACAAGAAACCTTTGGAGCTTTTGTGGTTATCTGAAAAAACATATTCTCATATTTGGGTTTATATACAGACAAGAGGCAAGAAAGCAAGAAAAAAATCTTGGACATCCTGGAGCACAGCGCAAAATTATAACGCACATCTATGTATATGACATATATCTGTCCTAATCACATATTTAACCCACTTTTAAATTCTGACCCTGTTCCGCTAAGATTAAAGTTAGAAGATACAAAATATGGACCAAAAATTGTGTAAATCGACAGGGATTACATCTTAAATGTATCGATATGCACAGATGGTTGAAAATAGACGCAGGTTTGTAAAAGCACAATTAAGAAATATAAACATTTCAAAATGTGTTCTCTCAGTTGCTGCGCAGCCATGAGGTACAGTATAGGTTACCCCTTACAGAAATATGAAGTGACATAACTTTGGCACAATGGACATCCAGATCCTATTGACTTTTAAATATATAACTCAAAGTAGAAATCAGTTTGCTTGTTTTTGTAGTAAACCCGCCAACTGCATGGAAATTCTCTACTGGAGCGTCATCAACTTTGGAGAATCTATTCCTGACCAAAAAGAATTTGATCTGTGCACCACTCAGACCAGGACATTCCAGTCTACTGAATCTCAGCAAAATGTTGAGCGACCCACTCCAGCTACGGCAAGCCAGTGTCCAGAACATCCCCACATGCACCATGGATTTCCAATGGAAAGAATTCCTAAAACATGTATATTCACGATACGATACGCAAATGCGCCTTGAGAGATTTTTTCTTGCATTTCTTTTATTGCGTCTACGGTACGGGTTAGGTTCTGTAATTGCAAAATAAAATGCTTTAAAAACATTACAATGCCCGTCCTGTTTCTTTATTTATTTTCATGTGCACGCGGTCTTAGACTTTCTAACACAAGCCGAACCATCCGGATTTACCTTACCGAGAAATATGGCACTGATGTCCCCGCATGGATATACACAAACACTAGGCATATTATAAAGAACTGCTATCTGTAAATCACTGCACAGATTACACTACATTACCTGCATTTGCAATGCATCTCAGCAACGCGCTTTTCTCCGTGAGCCCGAAGAGTTTGTGCGCGTTCTGACAAGTTCTGCTCAGTGGCGGTGTACTCTTGCGCATCAGAAGCCAAGGACTACAATATTTCTGGCACGGCAGCGCTCCTAACTTGGCACTCGCAAACAGGTTGTTCCACGTGGATTAAAAACTGGCTGTATGAAACAAAAATCCTATGCTATTTACAACAGGCAGATTATTAACACCATGGAAATATGGCACGGATGAAATTGCACACATGGGAATAACTAACCGGCAGGTTGTTCTCTTTTTAAAGCGCAATATTGCGCACGAGCAAACACGTGTAAAAAACATTAGTGGACGTTATCCTGCTTCGTTATGTGTCTTTAACAACCAAAGTTAGCTACCTACAGTGGGACTATGCACTTGTGAACAGACAGACTTGCGGTGCCTGGCGCGCACCAGAGCAGTGTGCGTGCGACAGCAAGGCGACTGGAAACTTGGAAAGCAGAAATGAGAGATGCTGAGAGATTTCGTGCTTACCTGAAAGAACCAGTGGCATGTTTCTCCAATGATGGGGAACCCCATGGATCCCTTGGGCAGCGGCAATTTGCAGCCCTTGTCCCGTGTTGCGGTCCATCTCAGTTGCCAGAGTTGCTGGGACACGGCCAGGAGAAGTGCCATGGACACTAGACACGCAGCCAGCGTCGCCAGCGCCGAGACAAGGTCAAAACTCTCGAAGAGCATGGCTGTGAACCTCCGGGTATCTCTTTGGAGCTATGAGCACTACAGTGGATAGCCTTTTCAAGAGTAGCCTATTTAAGTGACTTAGCCTTCTCTGTGATATATGATTTGCTACAACTTTTCTGAAAAGCAAAAGTTTTTTTTTCAGATGAAAAAATAGTCAAAAAAATTGTGGCACCAAAAAAGTTCAGTGATGAAAAGTAAATGCAAGAATTTTGTGTTTCTTGTTAATTAAACGAGTGCTGGTTATTACAAACCGAGGTTGAATGTTGGTATATCATTTTAGATTATAAATCGGTCTCAACTATTCCTATGAAATTTTGAAATGTGTAATTTTGGTTTAAATGTGTCAAAGTTGACTTGGAAATGTTGTTCTAAATTTGTAATTTAGTTTTTTAACTGTAGTCTAGAAACTCTATTTGGTTACTATTTAAAAAATCTTCTAAGGAAAAAATTGCACTAAAATCAAAGAATGATCATAAGGAAGACGCAGAAATAAATGATAAGAAATAATCCTCAGAAGTTTGATGCCTACGAGCAGAAAAGATCTTCAGATAAATGTAGTGCGTCTACCCCGTTTTCTGGTGCGCTTTTACTCACTATCTCTCTCTTTCCTTCTCCCTCTCTCTCTCTTCACATACAGTTTCTCAATGTGAGTTCGAGTCGCACAGCGAGCTTCCAATGTGTGTTTATATACCAGAGGCAGCGCGGCGGCATTCGGCCAGGGTGCAAGCGGTTCCCCCCTTACCCCACCCCACCGAACTGAGGCGGGGTGAAAAGTGAACGGGCCGGGCGCTGGAGCGTGCGGGACTTGGACAAGAGCCCAAAGAGAGAGAGGGGAGGAGGACGTAGTGCTTATATTGCATCGTCGAGAACTTATCACCTGCGACTCGGGGAATATGCATATGGTTTGGTGGTGATGCGGGCTTTCGTGATGCGGCCAGGTCGGGGATTTTGATTCCGCTAAACTCTCTGGTTTAAGAAGCATCACAGCGAGAGGCAAATGGAAAATGCTCGAAACAGCTCTTCGTGGTATATGGACCATTACTGCAGCATAATGCACTTGTTGGTTTATGTTTTGTATCCAGTGCCGTCTGTTCTGATGCGCGTCTATCTATCTATCTATCTATCTATCTATCTATCTATCTATCTATCTATCTATCATCTATCTATCTATCTATCGCAAACTTTAGCCATTTGTAATTGTTCCAGATGAGCGCATAATCCCCTGCGTAGCGCTCTGATTTTCCGGAGCTCTTCAGAATGTGACAGATTCGTGCCTGTGTCATCCACTGCTGCCGGGACATGGTTTTGATCACGGTCACCTTATGATCATAATCACCCACAGCCAGTTATGTAATGATGCTCAGCATATGAGACGACCTGTGCAGATCTGAAGCCCAGATGTTACCTTGCGTCTGCTGCACTGCCGAGACTCACAGTGATGCGCTCAATGAAACTAATACAACGAGAGAGAGAGAGAGAGAGAGAGAGACGAGGGTTTCTCGCCATAAAATATATTGTATGAGATAATCAAATATCAAATATGTTTTAAATGTAACAAGCCCCTAAAATACAAAAAAAACACCTCAATTAACCGCAATGAAAAGACCACACATTCATTCTCACTTTGAAAAGTACACGCTTACGAATTCGTCTTTCAATTCTGTTGTTCTTTCAGATTTTAAAGTGAAAATAAGTCCGTACCGAGTTTGAACTGTGAAATTCTATGGATTTCTGTTGTTTGAAGATATTTTCCTCAGACATTCTTTCGCTCACGCGGTCTGCCGCTGTCAACCTGGACGCGTCTCTAAACGTTACACTGCCGCCTAGCGGACACAGAGGAAACTATCCAGCACTCATTACAGCGCTGCGTGTGTGAAGCTGAATTTAACCTCACATCTATCATATATAATATAGATGGGCATTATCTACGTAACATTAAAAGATCTATTATGATTACTGTGAACCATTAAATAATAAAACGGTATACATAATCTCATAAAATGTATCATTATTGATTATTAATAAATAAGTTAAAGTTTAAAAGACGATTGTGCCAATATGTTTTAATTCATATGAATTGATATAAATTGGTTATTGGAGTCACTAAATTTCCCCTATGTGTGTGTGTGAATGTGTGTGTTTGTGAGCTGCCCAAGATTCCAGCCCTCTCGCAGAGGATAAGTACTGTAGGTACAGAGATGGATTGCTATTTGATTTGAGTAAGTCTTTAACTTAACCCACCTATTACCAATTCTGTTTTTCATAACCAATGTTAGCAGTTCACCGGCCACAGAAAGGTCAGTATTTGATGTGTAGTGTTGTGTTTGGAATTATCTGAATGTTTTTTATTCATGCTTAAATCTCTTAAGTAATTGTAGTATGAAGTAAAACAAACGACTTTGTCTACATACAAATGAATTAGTGATTCATTTTACCTATGCACTTAAACACGTGTGTCTAGAAAGTAACAGCCAGCCAGCCAACCAAAAAAGATGCATCAGCAACCAAACCTCTTAACAGTAAAGTCTTGAGTAATTGTAGATTCTACACCTTTTACAAAACCGGGAAAGATCTGGGTTTTGATTGTAACATGACTCACCAGCGCTACTCATGTACACAGTGAGTGTATTCTGAGCTGGCTCGTGGTTATAAAGCTGAAGGAAGTGACAGTGGAAAAGATGGTACATTGACTAATCACCATTACAGGAAACAAGGGCCAAACACAGGATTAAGGGATAGCTTAAAAAAACAGTTGTAATACACAAACAACAGAAGTAAGTCAAATCTTTCACAGACATCAGTAATTACCTATTTTCCATAATCTACATTGTTCATGTTTTTACCAGTGTATACCATAAATGACTGAACTATTTGTGGTTGTCATATTCTATCTTTTAATGGTTTAGCTTTCCAGGGCAACCACAGCTTCAGTAACTGAGTGAGGCTCTGTGGTACTCATGATTCCAGAAATCCAATTACATACTAAAGAGTAGGTAGATTACTAGTAGTTTGTTATCCAAAAATCATTGGCATATTCCAATTCACTTAGATTACGCAGACCACTGCCGGAATATGAAGTTCACCGAGAGGTCTGATAGCTTTCAGCTGCTAATCTGGTTTGCATTACAGTTAGTGGACGAAGTTTAGCCACAACAGTTTACAGTACGTAAAGTCATTACCTGATATAAAGCCTCAATCATTGCGGTTTGCCTATAAAACCCAGCCAGGTCTTTTCCAAAGTTTCCATGTCCATTTTGAGACCTCGTAGCATAACATTGAAATGTAAACAAAACTCATCAACCATAAACCCATTGAACATTATCAAGTGCTAAAACAGACCAGTTGAATCAAAGTCACTTTGGTTTTGTCATTCAGTAAAATCATGTAGTAATCCTGTGCTTTCCTTTTCATTTCCATCCTGTGCTTTCCCTTTAGAGACATGGCATCGAAAATATTTGCATTGACACTTGATTGTTTTTAGTATATTGCTGCCACACTTTCAAACATTGCTTGTCTATCTGAAAGATCATTCAAGGTGTCAGGCTACTGACAGTCAGGGGCTCATTTAGCCTGGACCATAATCCATCATTGTAATCAAAGTTGTAATGACAGAGAAAGTGAGATGAGAAAATACATTGCAAATAAACATATAACGTATATTCAATAAAACAATATGAGATGATAAAATAACAGAGATAACAGAACCAACAGCATCAGCCATAAGACAAGATGCAACTGAAATGTCATTGGTAGTGATGTCTTCATAATATTTACATGTATATATTTACATTATTTGTAAATAGGCCTATTAAATGCTGGGAATTAATTAAATGCTATTAAAAAATCTGGGAATAACAGAGTGCCAAAAAGCTTTATTCCAAACACAAGTATTCCAAAGAGCCAAAAAGCTGGGGACAATACCGAGACTCAAGGCTACATTTAAACTGCATTAAACAGATTTGAAATAAGTGTTATCCTGCGTGTGGAGTTGTGTACAGCCTGTCAAAGTCAAAGTTTCAAACACATTTATCCATGATTAACTCAACACAGAGTTTGACGATTTATTTACGGTGCCCTGGTGTAAATCGACAGAACACACGAGGCCAGGCATAAAAGACAGAGATCAAAACACAGGGCACGATAAATAAGTCACAGGAACTGCACATGAATATGTTGAGACTCACTGGGGATTCAAATTATTTAAACATGTTTGTAACAACTGCTGCATCACAAGTCAAAAGGCCACGGCTAAGCAGTTCAAAAGGACATGTGTGCCCAAGTATAACTCCAAAACCAGGTTGCCTCTAGGTCCATCTGGGGTCAATTGAACAACAAGATGCAGGAAGTGTGTTTTCTATTAACACTGTCAACTTTTTCTCATGTCCTCCTGTCACCCTTGCGCTATGTTTTGGGCCTTTCGAAACGCTTTGTGCTTTACCTCCTAAACAGATTATATAAAGCTATCATTTTTAAGTCGATGGCAATTGAGTGCTGAAAATGTGATAAAAAATAATGTCGGGTAAGATCTGAACATGAAGTTTGGGTATACCTAATTCGGGGAAAAGATAACTTTTGCTATGGTTAATGAGAATATTGGGAGTGGCAGTAAGTCAGGTACAACTACAGATTTCCACATGTTTACTCTGGAAGTTTCCAAGGCAGAAGTAGATTTTATTCAGGTATTAGAGCAGTGACTCAGTGGATAAAAGAGTGGAAAGACAGGATCGAATTAGGTTGAAGTGCCTGACAAGCATAACATGTGAGAATCTCATAGGAATGAGAGAATTATGAGCAATTTAGTGTGAGACACAGAGGTTAATAGGTGAAAAAAATAATTGTATTTAAAAACAATAACAACTTTAAATATTTTTACTGGAAAATATATATATATATGATAATATATGAAACATATGATAATTTGGCATTGAGTTTGTTTGGGATTATTTTCCTTCTCACCAGTATATTTATTTAAATTGTTGATCATCTGCAAACAATTCAAATTGGTAAAATATGAAGTGAAGTGAAAGTGACCTATTAGTCAGATATGGTGACCCATACCCAAAATGTGACCTCTGCTTTTAACCCATCCAGAGAGTAGTGAACACACGCACACCCTATCACTGCAGCGCCCGGGGAGCAAGTAGGGGTTGGTGGCTTGCTCAGGGGCACCTCAGTCGTTACCCGCCGGCGCTGGGAATCGAACCGGCAACCTTCTGATCACGAGTCCGACTCTCTAACCATTAGGCCACGACTGCATTTTTATAAATAAGATGCTTTGTTTGTTTAAAAAATTCCATTAATGAAATCCGAAAATCCGAAAACGATGCATTTATATTACCAATCCCTTCACAAGATCTATTGTGTAAAAAGAAATTCTGCACAGCTCCATACTTTGGGAACCCCAGAACATTTGTGACCTGCTACCCAATGACAAGCACATTCCCGTTCCTCAAAACAGATGGAGAAGAGAAGAAACAGATGAAGGAGAAATGACTGTGTTCTTGTGAGAAAACCTTTCAGATGAGTGTAAGGTTCAGCAGTAGGTTATCTAAGAGAGGAACAAATAAACTAAAATTACTGTATATAACTGTAGTCTCATGCCAGTGTCAATGTCTTTGTGATGTTTATTACAATGTAATTACTGCTTAATAACAGTTAATAGTTGAGTTAAAACGCAAGTAAATATTTAATATTGACAGGATGTCAGAACACATATTGGACACGTTTCATCATCGTTTTCCTAATTCTTTAGTTTAATTGACTTAATTTGATTAGCTTTGTTCTTTCAAATAACCTTCCATGCAAACATCTGTTAGTTGTGCTAAAGAGTCGAAAGTCAGTGACGTAGCTGTGAGACACTGTGACCAACACGATCCCACGGCAACTTGTAACTATTTTACAAGGCAGCTAATCTTATAATGTCCTTCGTTCAGTACGATCTGCTTTTATTATTGCTATTTTCTAACAATGATAAGTTTTGTTCATGTGAATTTGCCACCTTGTAAAATAGTTACCGATTCTTGTGACATCAGGCTGTTGTGACACGCAGTTCCAGATAAGTGTGAATAATTCAGAAGACACACCTTCATTATTTTATTCCTACAAAGATGGTGATGCCAAAACATGTCTTACTTGGATAAATACATTGTGCCTTCACCAACTAAGGCCATATTGTGAAACAATGAAATTCTCCTCCTTTTGTTCAGAATAACCCAACAGTTTAAAAAGCTTCCCGGGCAAAATTAAGAGACCATTGCAAATGTTCATTCAATCAGCATTTCTAGATGTATTGTGGCCAGTCCAGCGTCTGTTGAATTTCAACAAAATCAATCAAAGTCATCCAACAGCAATGTGAAAGACTGACAGCATGACAAGACACATGAAAACTGAATTGATAAAAATTGAGGTTATCACGTACAAAATTATTTTAGAACTTTTCCTAAATACATGTACAAATATTACTGTTGTATTGCTTAAAAGTGAATATGAACTTGTTTTCTTTGCAGTATTTGAGGTCTGAAAAAATACAGAGCATTTTTTCCGTTATTTTGACCGGATTGTCCCGTTTTCATTTTCTGCAAATAAATGCAAATAGAAACCAAATTTGGAGAAACACACATAAATAAAGTGAAAAGTTCTCTAAATGTTTTCCACAGCTGTACATATATTTATACATATATAATACATACAGTATGTATATACAGTATATACCATATATATAGTATGAAGAAAGTTTAATACATACCTTGAAATATGTACCAGAAGATCCAACCTTTCATCCAAAGCCATGAAGAATGGATTGAAGAATAGTTTTAATCGTTCTGGTTTGAAGAACATGTGGAGCCATTTTAGTCATAAACGGCTATAAAAAAGAAGCCTTTATGGTTAATCTCCTAACAGCTCAGTTTTGACATTTTAGCACTCAGTATTGGCATAAACGCTCTGAATCAAAATCGTTCTCGAAACCGTAAATTACATTATTTATTAGAGAGGGGGTTTCAATTTCAGGACAAGTATCTAAAATAGAGAAATCAGAATTTGGAGAGTAACAAGACCCAAAAGAATCCGACATCCAAGGGAGTCCAAATCTAATCTAACCACATTCCCAGCAACTACATTCCAAAGCAGGCATTCAATCCAATTTTGTCTAAAAGCGGGAAGAATCTAAATATCTGGTCCTTTGTCTCTAGCATCAGATGCATCTAGCTGATGAATGAATTGTGGTTTAGGTTTTCCAGTACACTTTTATTAGTGTCAGAGCAAAACAGGTCCCTCATTTACTCTCGGCCTTGTTTAATGTTTTGAAAGAGAAGGTACCGAGCGACTTAAACATCTTGAACTGTTAAACATGACAGAGATGCATTCATAAGAAAAGAATAAAAAGATACGTGACGGTGAAATGAGAAACTCATTATGGCGCCCTGATGCCAGGAGCACAGGCCACATGTTAGCACCACGTGTTAGACTGAAGTATTTTACCTTGATTGGATGAGATATTATTTGTGGCTATATTGCAGATGAAGGATGGTCATTCTCCATGCCAACAGTGTTCAGCTAAAAGCTGTGCAAAGACAGACAGTAAAAAATGGAGTGATTGAATGGTTAGGTGGATTGAGATGGATGGCTCAATGATGACCCCCACTATGCACTGGCTTTGTGGGGGCCACTGCTATTAGCATCTCCATGTGACAATAAATTGCCAATCACACGCACACACACATTCACTCACACCCTCAGCGCTTCACAGCAATGATGGATTGGCCCCTTTAGGCCTGTGTAAGAACAAGGGTGTGTGTCGCTGTCAGTGTTCAAATTTAACCCGAAACCCCTCCCAGAACCCCCAAGAACACCTTGACTGAAGGGGAGGACACACAGAGAGCTCAGAGGAAGCCCGAGTTTTGTTTCCGTAACCTTTGGCTCCTGGAGACCATCAATAACCTCCCAGTAGCACAGAAAGAAGGAGGGTGGGCCGCAATCCATCTTCATCGAAGGAGAGGAGAACGTGTGTTCGCTGTCTCTCCTCTCTGCCACCATCACTCCATCTTCTGCTGCACTCTCACTTTCACTCACTCGGTTTTTCGTACTTTCTTCTGTTGTTGAGTTAAAAACAACTTTGATCTGTCCCAGGTAAAAGAACCAAGTTTACCAAGGTTACATCGAGTTTACTTCAATTGAATCTATGAAAAATTTTTTCATTTCCATTTGGTGAAATCAAATAAAATATTGGCCTAATTTGTTTTTTAAACTTGAACTAAATGAAAAATTGAATTGTTGCCTCAGGAATAAAATAATAAAAGTTTAAGGCACTAAAATTATGATAATAAACAAAAACAAAACAAAATAGAAAATAAAAAAATCTTATACTATACACTTTTTAAAAAAGTGCTTTAAAAGGTACTTCAATGCCATAGAAGAAGCTTTTGGTTCCATAAAGAACCTTTAACATCTGAAGAACCTTTCCGTTTCACAAAAGGTTCTTTGTGGCGAAACAGTAAGAAAGAGATGGTTCTTTAAAGAACCTTTGACTGAATGGTTCTTTGTGGAACCAAAAATGGTTCTTCTATGGCATCGCTGTGAAGAACCTTTCAAGCACCTTTATTTTTAAGAGTGTATAACAACATAAAAATAAACAAATAAATAATAAAATGACAAAACTATGTAACAAAACTGCTATAACTAAAATTAACTGAAAAATAAAATAAAAAAGGTAATTTAAAATAATAATAAAACTACAACCGAGCTAAAAACCAAACTATAATAACATTGTTTGCTTATTGAGCATGAATGTAAACCCTATTTGCTTCATATTTATGTTAGACTGAGGTTCAGCCTTCCCAATAAATATATTGTCGACATCAAACACAGCTTTGATCAGTCAAGTGGAAGATTGTGGATCACTATGCTGTTACAGTGTACAGAATGAAAGAGAGAGACTGAAGAGAGAGATATTAGTTCACAGATGACCATATTTCCATAATCAGTCTGATATAAACCCAGACACTATGCAAACATCTGTTCTTCCCTCTTTAGCTTTTTATCTGACCCATTTGCAAACCCACACACACATTTTAACCATAACTTCCACCATCAGCACATAAACATTCAGGTTATATTTAATTCTCTTCCGTATGAGACTGATCTGTCTGTGAACACATTATCAGCTCTTGTCATCGCTGTTAAAACTCACTTTGATCTGTTTCATTTTTGGGGGCAGATGTTTATTCTATATTCTTCTGCACGCTATGACGTCCTAATCATCTGTCTCTCTCTCTCTCTCTCTGTTTTTCTCTGGATGTTGAGACAGGGCTCACTCACTGAGACAGTGACCTCATCTGACCTCTGCTGTGGACACATACAAGGAAACATGGCCACTTTTACTAGAGACATTCATCAATGTCTTTCTCTAATGGACAGCATTTTTCGCACAGACAGATGAGTTAGTGAAACAAAGCCAGTCAGGTTAAACTAAGAAAAAACATTCAGTAAAACTTTTAAGTGGAATTCATTAGCACATTTTTTAAATAGGCTAAACTGCATCCCACTTCTCCATTCAGCTTGGATTACTTAACTTTTATAAACATTTTATTCCAAAAAGCAAAACTGGGCTTCCCAGTTTAGACTGAACTGACTGTTAGTAAGCTGAGTGCCTCATACATCTATATACAATATGTATTCCCACAGTTTTGCTAAAAGGGTGATCTACTGGAAGACTTGAACTGTTATTGTCAGGATATGTTTGTCAAGAATGTCCAAGTAGAAGACCAGGATTTTTTTTACATTATTTTCTTTCCAGCACTGGGTAAAAAAGGGAAAAACTTAACTGTTGGGTTAAATTATGGGTTGGGTTGAAAATAACAGCATTTTTAGTGTGTGTTAAAAGGCCAACTTTACCCCAAATCATCCTAAATGCACTTCTATTTTTATATTCTTTTTATTAGCCCAATGGGACAATCTTATTGCATGCAAATATGAGGCCTGATCTTGATTACAAGATGAGATCTGATACTTTCTTCTTTTTCCATCTCTCTATCACACATACTGTATGCAAATCCACATCATTCGACCAAACATTTGGATCAGAGTTGCAATGTGAACGTATCAATGCAAACACTTTTGGGTACAAATTCATCCCCAAAATATACTAGTTATGTGAGCACACACATTTGTTTTTATCGTTTTCCACAGAGAAAAAACACTTTTATACTGTGCAAACTGTATATTACACCCCCTAACCCTCACCCTACACATAAACCTTACCTTTACTCCAACCTTTCTGCATTTTTACATAGTTTGATTTATAAGCTGTTTTCCTCGTGGGGACCAAACAATTTCCCAACTTGATTAAAAAAATGCTATTACAATATTTGTGGGGACACACTGTACGGTTTACCAGGACAAAACACACAAACACAGTAGCTTTGAAAGTTAAGTTAGGAGAGAAATATTGTGGCAAATCTTTTCTACGCCTGAATATCTCAATCGAACTATCAATCAGTTCTTTACTCGATCAGCTTTTCCACCTACAAATTATTGTAAAGGGTTAATTTAACAGAACAATACATTACATGCTGGACTTGAGATCATCTTATACTGCCTATTTAAACATCATTAGAAAACTGTCCAGATGACTGGGTCGTCACACTTGACAAAAGTATAAATCATTCAAGCAATTCCCTTTCTTGGGTCATAAAAAACATTTATCTTCAGTTTTGCATTTCGCTCAACAGTCCCATAACTGACAGAACTTCCGAACTTTGCCCTAAGTCCTGGGACTGGAGGGAGGGAGCCGGGTGCTGAGATGGACAGTAGGATGCAGGATTCATCATCCGGTTCTAAGCTGGCATCGCTCGGTTCATGAACCCTGACAAAAAGCCTGTCGCGCTCAAGTGAGCCCCAAAAGATTTGTTTTGCTGGACTCGCTCAAAACTTGTGGGGGATCTGCAGACCCTGGAGGGCCAAGGTGTCTCTTCTGAGAGGATGAGGGAGTGGAAATGGAAAATGTGTTTGTGGTATGGTCACAGTTCAGTGATGCTCTCCACACAGAGATAAATGGAGGTGGCAGGGGGCAGACCTCACTGCATGATGGGACAGTGATCGCATGAAATTGGATAGAGCAGGTTTTATGCCACTATGAAAGGATGGAAAATGGAATCTGATGGAGTGTAAGTGAATGAGTGTTGTTTAGTTGGTCTGTCAAGCATAAAGGTTATAGTTCTAGTTTATCTCAAGTCATCTCAAAGTCAGCCATTATTCACCACCAGGGTTCGACTCGGTTACCTTTGTAATCTGCAGAGTGGGTCTGGTTTAACAAAACAGAAAGTGACGTCACATGAACGAACACATTCTTCGATTGCTTCTCTGGTAAAATGTGAGTGTACAAAATTTAGCGAGTCGTTTTGTTCTGCAATATTTTTCAAATGTCAAAGTAAACTCCATTATCAGATGATGTCATGGACATAGTTTTCAACTATTTCAAGGCTGTTTGAGTCATTGGCTAATGATCAGAGCACAACTAAACAAGTGAGCTTCTGTGGAATATGCAGGTTTAGTTCCAGTCAGTGACATGTCTCGACCCCATTCCCACAAACCAAATTGTTTATAGAGTGCAATTTTTGTTCATGCCTAAAAATGGATCACATATACAAATAAAGAGGAAAAAAGATTTTAAACATTTTTCATTGGTTTATTATATATCTGTTGCCATTATTTATTAGTATTGTAATATTCATTAGTGGTTTAGTATAATCTGTACAATGTACATTATCTCTCCGTAAAAAGCATAACATCAACATTGTTCTCTTCAATCACAGCAGTCTGCTAATGCTGCATGTTCTTGTGCTTTCAATCTTAACACACCAACACCGTCCATTATTCATATACCCAAGTGCAGGTGTTGTGCGGAACCCACCACAGTCAATTATTGGCATGAAATTAGTCAAGGCACAGAAAGGAAGAGCTGAACGCACAAAGAAAAGACACTTGGTGAGAGTACAAACCAGGCAAAAATCCTCACAAAATATAGAAAATGCATTATGCATGTTGTGTCCACAAATACGAGTTCCCTTATTATTTTAATGATTTTGCATCTTTTTTAAGGACACACACATATTTTGTGCCAATAAAAACAAAAATGATGAAAAAACTCCTGTCTTTGCCACCTAAAACCCTCAGATTCATTTGAAAAGAAATACGTTTAACATATTGCACCCATATTCCAGGCAGAAAAAACATCAATGGTATGGGAAGACACTGTTTAAATAGTAAAAGCACTTATATGTTGAACACAAACAAACTCGCTTGTGTTTTTATTTTGTTTATCAGTATCATTTTAAAGGCAGGTAGCAGTAACATTACAGTACCCCACCTGAGCCAGCATCAGTCAGTTCTTGCACTGAATGGTGTTTAACATATTTAAATATACTGATTATGAGATACATACTGTAGGCCTCTCTTCTGATTATTAGAAATCCAATCAGAAAACATCTAAATCCATGTAAACTAACCATACCTCCAAAACTGCCACTCAACTGATAGTCTGCAAGCGGCACATGTATCCAGGGATTAATACATCTTGGATGTAACAGACTAGAGCTAAACAAGAGTGGTTGCATTGGTCTAGTATTCAATTACTTCGAGCACTAACACAAACTAGACTCACTGGTGTTGAGAAGCCTGATGTTGATCAACACGCCTACTTGACCCATTTGTGAGAATACTGATTTATATTCTCACAGATATTATTACATTTGATCTGTGAGTGACTATAAAAGCAACTGTTGTTAGTGATTTATGGAATCCAATATTCACCACATAGAGTAACGGTAGCTGTCAAATTAAATAAAAAGACAATACGTTTCTACTGCGGAGGAAATTTGGGACAAAATAAAAGTCCTATTAAAGGCAACCACATGCCTGTTCTACAGAGACAAATATATTTAATCTATGTAGTCATAGAGGAAGACTTCAAGCTGGAAACAGACACCATACCACACAGGCACAGGTTGGCAGACTTGACTGCACCTTCGGGAGGTGCATGCTTGCATCATAAGGGACAAGTCATTTTTATTGTATGCATGTCCATGTGTTCTGGTAGTGGTAGCTCATCGGGCTGTGGGATTGTCTGCAGGTGCATTGGCCTTTTCAAGCCTGGTTGCTGGCGATGAGATTTCTCAGCTGTTTGACGACAGTGTCTATAAGCTTCTGCTTGTCCCGCTCGTTTTTACGGAACTGTGCAAACATGTTGTTCTTACGACTGGTGTCCTTCATCCTGCAAAAAAACAAATGATTATGAGACCAAAAGGCATTTGGAAAGTTGAAAGTTAATGTTTTCCTCCGCTTTATGCTATTAATAAAATACTGCTAAATCAAACTATTAAAGAGAGAGGGGAAAGGGAAGGATTAGAGGTTGAACAGAGGCAGAAAAAGCAATGTGGCTTCATTAAAATCAAAGAAACTTTAGACTAAATGCATGTCCTCCAAAACCAAATTAGTCGTTTTACTTGTATGACTGAAAGGCATATGACCTGAAAACAAGCCAGGGAATAAAATGAGAACTAGAAGCCGTTTGCACTCACATACCATGTTGGTCACAGAGTGCTGCATCCCTTGAGAGCTCAAGGAAGGGACCACGGAGTCTACCAAGACAGCCTTTCCACATGCAGGAATTTTGGAGCAGTTCTGCATGGAGGTACAAATGAGCCTGCTCTCTTTCCTGACACGTGTGCCAAGCGCTCATTCGCAGTAGCGGCGAGATCACCGAGCCAATGCACACACATTCCTGTCACTCGCAACCAGCCAAACCATGCCAGAATCTCAGGACCGCAGTCTGACACAATACTTAAAGTGATAGTTCACCCAAAAATAAAAATTCTGTCATCATTTACTCGTCCTCTTGTCATTTCAAACCGGTTTGACTTTCTTCCGCATAAGAATGTTGTTAACTGGCCTCCATTCAATTGCATTGGTTTTGTGAAGTGGATGGGGGCCAGTGCTGTTCGGTTACCAACTTTCTACAAAATATCATCTTTTGTGTTCTGCGGAATAAAGTCATACAGGTTTGAAATGATGAGAGTGTGAGTAAATTATGACAGAATTTTCATTTTTGGGTGAACAATCACTTTAATGACCTACCCTCAAATAAGGCATTAAAAATAATTCTGTTCTACACAGTCTGAGCATTCGAAAGAGGACAAATGAAGAAAAACAGTACTTTATAACTATACTATATCAGACGAATTAGTGTTGAATTTATCTAAATGAGACATTCTGGCCAGTCAACAATACATAAATGTATAAATTTACATATAAAAACAGCCGTTTTAATGAGGGTCAGAGAGTAAGTTGAAAACTGTACAATTAAACTGGTTTTGGCAGAAGAAACCATTGCATTAACATATTTAGTATACAAATTAAAGGCGAAATAAAAAGTATAGATTAGGACACCAACATTGCAAACTACAAATATTGAGAAAGTGGGTCAATCTGCTACTGTGGTTGATACTGAAGCAATGTTCGCAACCAACCACACTGTTCTGCTCCTATCAACTCATCCTGAAAGTCTTACCCGGTAAGGGTTTTTGGGCTAGATAGCCATCACCACGCGTGCATAACTCCGTTGCAGTAGTGATATGGATCACTGCTTGTTACAGAGAACTGCCTATCATTGCCATGTAGATAACAATCACCACCGCCTTGTACAGAACGCTTGCTTTGTGACTTTGTTGTTTGCTTCTGGGGAGCAACAAACAAAGGATGAAGTCAGTGGGACAGATGTGTATTTGACTAACGGAGTAATAACTTGCCTCCCAAATTATGTATTTTATGTACTGGATACATTTTTGAAGGGTAGTGTTATCCAAAATGGCACAATTATTTGTTCACATATGCAAATGAATTATTTAACTGGTGGCCCGCCATAGTTCCAAAACTAAACAGAAATATTTTTACACAAAGGCTGTCAAATGATTAATCGAGTTTAACACGTTGCGTTTTTTGTCGTAGTTTGGGTAAAGTACCTGTCACTCAAAGTCAGTCAGACTCTGCCACCTCCTTGTTGCCAACTTAGCTTGTCACTAGATTTAACGAATTTTTAGTGAAAGTGACCTATTAGTCAGATATAGTGACCCATACCCGAAATGTGACCTCTGCATTTAACCCATCCAGAGAGTAGTGAACACAAGCACAGCAAGTGGTGAACACACTTACACCCGGAGCAGCAGCTATCACTGCAGCGCCCAGGGAGCAAGTAGGGGTCAGGTGCCTTGCTCAAAGGGCACCTCAGTCGTTACCCGCCGGCCCTGAGGATCGAACGGTCACGAGTACGACTCTCTAACCATTAGGCCACGACTGCCCAACAACTTGGAGATGCTGGGGATTGAACCCAGGACCTCATACATGCTAAGCATGTATGAGGTCTGGATTCTCTACCACTGAGCTACATCCCCTCAAGATTACGAAACGTTATAGAAACGTTTCGTGACTTTTTCAGAAAAAGCATGCCGTGACAAATCTAGCAACTTTTTGGACAAACCACAGCTTTCGTTCAGTAGAAAAATTCCACCACACTGCTTTTTCCCTCAAAAGATAATATAGGCAAAAATGTCAGAATATAGATGGCTTTTCGCCTAAGTTTACTGTGATTTTGTGGAGCGAAGTTGTGGTTATAAATCAATTCATACTACTATTTATATTACAAAATGGCATTTACAAGTGCAGAGGTGTGTAATTTGTCCTCTTCAGAGATTATCGTCCGCAACCATGTGTAAAACCATAAATGCTTTGCCACCAGTGTTTTGTTTTGGCTTAAGTTTTAATCTAATTAAATTCAGTAGGATGGCTTGGATGAATAAATGAAACTTGATGGCTATAAAAGTACATCACTGTTAAGCTGCGTTCCCACCAAATGCGAATGAAGCGTTAAACACGAGTGATTTACATGTTAAGTCAATGCAAAGACGCGATAGGACATCCTGCGGCGCGATTCGCGCGATTTGAGCGTTTCGGGCATTTGACGCGCGCAACGCGTGATTCGTGCGAGTTGAAAAATCTGAACTTTGGTGAAAATTTGCGCCGCGTTAACCAATCAGGAGCTTGCTCTAGTAGTGACGTTATTATGACGTAGCGAGCGGAGGCAGAAATCCGAAACAACAATGGAGGACAAAATCATCTTTGCTGTATGTGGATACCACGTCGAATTCACGTCTGTTCTGAAGTTAATTTAAAGCGCGAATGAAGCGAGTAAACTCAAAATGTTCAAGCGTCCAACTACGCACGAATAGCGCAATTCATTCGCGCAAGTCGCGTTTGGTGGGAACGCTCAGTTAGTCAAACAGAGTCCAACTTCCTCACTTTAGATGGATTCTCTACTTAGAAACAAGCCTGAACTTTTCTGGCTAACGTTTATAAACAAAGTACAACTCATATTCTTACTCTTATATTTAATATTTATTACCTCTCTCCAAATATCAACTAAATAGCCTTGTCTCTCCAAGTACATTTTCATGGAGAAAGACTATTCTCTTCAACGAGTCTGCCGTGCTTTGACTCCAGACACACACACACTGTTTTACACATTCCTGTTTAGTAGTGTGCGAACCCTTGCCAGGCTAAATAATAGAGATCACTTTCACCGAGACAGAGGGGCAAGAGGGTGAAGCTGAGGTAAGTGTAGCACAAATGGGATCAGGCGGGTATGTGTGAGGGCAAGTGTGTGTGTGTGTGTGTGTGGGATTGTGTAATGTCAATCCATGGTTGTATATCACAGATACAAGAGGGCAGCCAGAGGAGAGAAAGAGGGAATGAAAAGAAAAAGAGAGTAACAGAGGAAAGCTTAAGTGATCAGGAGGTCACAAGTTTAGTGAATGCAAACACACACACACGCACACAAACGCACGCACACACACACGCACGCGCGCACACACACACANTGTGGGATTGTGTAATGTCAATCCATGGTTGTATATCACAGATACAAGAGGGCAGCCAGAGGAGAGAAAGAGGGAATGAAAAGAAAAAGAGAGTAACAGAGGAAAGCTTAAGTGATCAGGAGGTCACAAGTTTAGTGAATGCAAACACACACACATGCACACAAACGCACGCACGCACACACACACGCACGCGCACGCGCGCGCGCACACACACACACACACACACCCACACGCACGCACACACACACACACACACATACTGTGCAGAGGTTAAATAAACAACATGTGAAACAAAGATATAAATACTCTTCCATACAATGTAGAATAAAAAACAATATGAGACAAAACATACACAGAGTTGCTCGTGCGGGTGGGTTTTGGAAACTATCAAAAATTGTAATTTTAACATCAAAATCATAAAAATGCAGAAAAACTAAACTAATTTATAGGACATTAAAGCAACAATTCACCCCAAAATAAAAATGCTGTCATTTATTCACATGTCAATCAAAACCTATATATAACTCTTTCTTCAGTGGAATACCATAGAAGATATTTTGAGAAATGGTTTTGTGTCCATACAACAGAAGTCAATGGGGATCAATGGGGTTTAGTTACCAACATTCTTCAAAATATCTTCTTTTGTGTCCTGCAGAAGAAAGAAAGTCATACAGGTTTGGAATGACATGAGGGTGATTATAAATGTGTAAATGGTGAAAGAATTCTAATTTTACTGTGAACTATCCCTTAGTGTTTGCAGCCCTTCTCAATTCTCTCTAGAGTAATGTAAATTGCGAGAAAACAACATTCATACAGCCCACTTTTCAGTATATATCATAGTAAATTATTATGTTATTCATATCTCATATTATTTTACATCCTTTATTACAGTATGGACCATTTGGACATAAAGGCAAAAGAAAATAATGCCACAATGCAAAACAAGAACAACATTTCAAAAGATCCTTAGCAATGGCATTATTCTCTTCATGCAAATTATAATTTCTTGTTTTGGGGCGAATCATAATTTGAACATTTCCACCAACGTAAAAAGCACTCTCATCACACGGTCACAAAATGCAAAGTACTTACGATCTACAAATCCTGCTCACGAGTGACGCATGAGAGAGCGAGGAGAGAAAGATTCAGATTGAATGAGTATGATGTGATGACGAGAGGAGGAGAGCAAGAATGTGTGCAGGTGAGACTCACTTCTCCAGGAGGGCCAGTGCCGTGTGCGGATTCACTCTCAGGTACTTGCAGGTGGGTCTGCCGTAGTCAGCCAGATACGTGGACCAGTCCCACTGAGTGAAGAGATCCAGTAACTACAGACGGTGATGGTGAGAAAGAAAAGACAAGGAGAGATTGTTAAAGTTCATTAAACACTTTGTTGGCCCTTGTTAGATGGGCCAGTTCACTTTTATCAATGTTACATAAGTGAGCGGAGCCTCTCAAATGAGATTATAGAGGAGACACAGGGGAAAGTAACATGACAAAGCAGGGGATTAAAGGAGAATGGAGGGAGGTTAAAGAGGGAACAACCATTTACACTCTTCCACCCTGAATGCGAGGCTGTTTCAGCCCCGCTTCTGACCCGGACCTGACCCGTTAATGGGCCGGTAATGACCCGTGATTGACCCGGCCGGTTACTGACCTTGCTGGAGCCCTGCCAGAAATGCACCCCTCAGCATTGGCTTTCCAAACAACAGCGCACATTCCTCCCTCCCAAACAAACCCGCTCGCACAAACGCACACACATTCAGCTTCAGCGGTTTGCATTGGAGTGCAAACAAACACAAACATGCCATCATCCTTACAAAGAAAATATGTCTAATCTCACACCTAAATACAACAATAATGTCACTTATTTTTCATTTCAAACCAGAAAGACACACAATCACATGTGTGTGTATGAGGACAGCTTTTTGGTTGACAGCTGTGTGTTTGTAAGCCACCTTCTCACGACACCATACACAAAACAACCTGTGTGGTGGCAGATAAGCACCTGTGTGAGATAAGCGATTTTGGGGATTTGCATGCATACGGTATCTTGTTTTCTCCAATCCTCTTCCCTTTGGCATGGTTCATGCCGCTCTGGCATAGGAGGAAGGCAGCCACCGAGGCTAAGAGAAGTGGGGCCAGGCTGTTCTGCTGTCATTTGTAACCCCCCTACCCATACACACGCGCTTGCATACCATGTAGCGCTAGCTAGTGTGTCAAACTCGTCCATGACCTGGGTTTCACCTTTCCGCTTTGCCTCCCCACCCCACCTTCACCTCTCAATGAACTTCCACTCAGTCTCTCGCTTTCACCTCGCCGTGACCCCCGACAGTGTTATCGGGTCCTCTCTGAACAAACAGAGGGCCACGCCAGAGAGAAGCTGGGGCATGGGGGCGGGCGGGCGCTGGATTATCACTTCCTCTCATTCTTCTAAAAGAAAGAATGATGGAGAGAAAAGGAGGCAAAAAAGAAAACATGACGTTGCACATTGATGTGTTGCTCTCGTTCCCCTCATAGCCTCGGTGTCACCCCGCGTTCACACTATCGCTCTGCTGCGGGCCATTTGGATAAGGGCTCCTAGCAGTTATTCTGTCCGTCGTACTTGTTTGTTTGGAACGCTGCAGGAACGGCTATTCTCGATAATAGCCTAGGGGTGTTGGGAATTGACTGCTGCGTTTTTTTCTCCCCCGTAGACTTGTTGCTCTTTCTGGCAGCGCTCTGAAAAAACAAGGTTTGATTTGTCGCTTCACTGCTGTAATAAATCTGCAAATGCTCAGATGGGGAGCTTGTTATGTAACTATTACCTAGTAGCCACCTACAATCGAACAATCCGTCAATAACCGACAATTATTCAATGCGACTTCATGAGATCACTGCAAATGACGGAAAACTGACAAACTGATTTTCTAACCCACTAATTCAGGTCTTTTGGTGTTGTGTTCTGTATTCCCCTCTGTTTTCTTCCTGCGATCACAGTCACTTCATCCATACCTTCCTCTCTCATTCTTTTCTCGTTAGTTCTCCTTTCTGTCACCTCTGGCTGCCCTCTGGCTCTCGTCTTTGTTTAGCGTGTTCTCTGGAACTGTGCCGTCAGCCCCAGAAGCGCACGCAGGCCAAACTCAGCTGAGTTCTAGCCTGAATAACGATAACATCGATAATAACCAGCACAGAGAAGAGATATCAGTCTACAAATAAGCAAGAAATAACACACCTTCATTTTGAAAGAGCTGAAAGCAGAGAAAGATGAAGGGATGAACAGAAGAGAGAAAAAGACACCAAAGTGTTTATTGAAAAAAGTTATGCTGTAACACACATGGGCCTCAGGTTATATCTTATTAATAAATACGTCTTTGAAAACTCTACTGAACATGGGATGAGTCATGATGTGCCGCCATGCGTGTTGCGATCTGAAGCAAAGCAAATAGGGCAGAAGTTTACGGTCGTAAATCTGAACGATGAACAAATCCAATCCAGATACAGCAGAAGGAAACCTCCATCGTGAGCACGAGAGATCCAGAACACCAAGTGCTCAGAGAAGAATGGATTCAAGATGATAACAGAGGACTGTGGATCATCTTTGTTTGCTTCTGCAAATGACCTTTGACAGCTTGAGGAGCAGTAGCAACTGTTCCAATGTTTCAATCATGGGCGTCGGAACAGAAAATGTGGGGGGGTTCTCCCAAAAAACGTTTAGAGTGTAAAAAGGACGGCAGTTTACCAGCAGCTTCAGTAGTGTAGTGAGAAAGACACGTGACCAGTAGTTTTCAATGGTTTTGACGCCATCGATGCAAGTTCGAATTCGCCTTTTGCCAAACTTGCTTTTCTACATTTTCACATCACATATCAGATCGCACAGGCATTTATTTCCACCAATTGAAGAAAAAAATGGAAAATTGCTAACAGGTGTTTCATAATAAAGTGTAAAGTAAGGTTAGGGGTAGTATAGTCTCTGCCTCAGATGTCACGCCCACGGACCGTTGGCTGAACATCTAATGCGGCACACTTTTCTAGAAACACTTCAGCATGTTTGAAGTCATCATCTGATTGGTTGAATTCTACAGGATTTCCGGGAGACATGCGTGTCGCATTCTTTAACAGTCCACTTGGAAAGAACACGAAGCCATCTGATCAAAGAAGTAAGCTGTCGAGTTTACATCGATTGCAATAAGAATAAATCACAATCGACTAAACGCTTAATTCTTAAAAGTATGCTAAGATCATGGCATAAATTTATAAACGTTGTTGCTGCTAACTTTTGACATGTTCGTGAATGTACAACGGTCTGTTACTGTAGGGACATTTCCGCACCTCTAAACATGTTGCGGCACAAAACGAAACATGATTGGTTGCTTTACCTGTCAGCCATATGGCCTCTTGGGTGGAAATTGGCAAATGAAAGCGGACCAAGGTGGCTATGCAAGACTAGGGGTAGTAGGGAGGTCTTTATTGTCCCAATTAGATGGTATCCATTTAATCATTTTAATAAATATAATCATTCACACTTTATTATTATTGTATAACGTATAATGTACAACCTTGCTGTGTCAAAACAGAATGGAGTTTAATTGACATGGACTCTAAATTAGCTAGGTGGAATGGATTTGAGAAAGCAGCAGCGCCGTGGAAGTCAAGGCTGTAGCTAAAATGCGAAATGGAGTTTAATTTATGAGGCATTCCTAAAGCGGAATGGATTTGACAGACTGCGCTTTGAAAAATGAATGACCAATGCACTAAATTAGAGATGGTCAAATTGATTTGGTCCAATATCATTGGTCTTAAAAAGTAAGTACACCCGTTCCGATGCGTTTATTTGTAAATGTAATGTAATAGGAGCAAAATTTGTCTAGTCTAAAGCATTTTTGCAAACTCATCTCAATAGTTCCCTACAATTTCTTTCCTTCTAATCGCTTGATTGTCACATTCACATAAAAGAACTGACAAATTAAATGTTTCTAACACTGTAAACTGCAATGCAGCATAATATCTTATTCACCGAAATAAGAACAACAGCACCATGTGAACACTAACAATCCAGATGATCAACAGTTGGCATTTGCCTTGCTCTATATAATTTATAGTTTGCGACAAAGGTATTTCTAGGGGTCTGTGAGAAATCTGTTGACATTAGTGTTAAGAGTGAAAAGTGCATCCATACCTTAACATCAACCTTTGCAGATAACAGAGAGGTCTGTGTATTAGATGACTGGAGTCAAGAACACAGACACAAGTGCAGAGGGAAAATGGGGAAGGAGGAGCGTTGAAACATCACTCAACATCAACCAAAGTTCAATGGGAGGAAAATGATAAGCAGTATCTGAGCTCAGAAAAAAAGGAAAAGTGGCTCCCCATTTCTCCAGCCATATTTCAGTCCAAACAGCAGTAGCACCACAGAGGTCAAAGGTTATCCGCTGAGGTTATCTTGACTTAGGCAACATCTACGCTTAAGTGTCCAGCAAGCAGTAATCATGAGACGGTCAAACACAAATGCCAATCTACATAAACAAACATGCTCTCAGCCGCAGGGGAAGGATATTCCTGTCCATCAGCGAGGTTTACCGATCTTGAATGTGTGTTTTCTCTGTCTGTCAAGCAAACACTTTCAATGACAAAGTCCTAGAACGCCAGTGCTGAAGATAACAGCAACTGTCGATCAAAATGAGAGGAAAAACAGAGCATCATTGCAGAAACATGTGAAAGAGCAGAAGAGGAAAAAAAGATAAAAAGATGAGAAGGATGAAAAAAATTAAGATTATGAGGAGGATGAGGAAACAATGGCGAGGGGAGAAGAGGCAGAGAGAGAGAACGAGAAGGAAAGGGAGGTGAGTAAAAGTTGTTGTACAGTAAAGTTGTGTGCCAAATGACATACCACACAATGTCAAACGCATAACACAACGCACGTCAATGGAAATCAATCTGTACACTGCACTTTTAAAGCAACTGGTAACTGTCATCAGACTCGAGCGCAATCGTCTCAGCAGGTAAACTTTGCTAGCGCAGGACCTGACAGCCCCAGCTCTCCTCCGCTACAAAGGCAAAAATGGGACCGTTGAATAAAGTGTCCAGCGTTCTACACTTCATATATCCAGTTCAATGAGTGCATCATCCGGGGACTTAAAGTGCACTTCTTTTTTGGGGGGGGATTTTTAATGTGAACATGCTCATGAGACCGTGATGCATTCACCTTACATTGAACTCTGAGCAGAGGGAGACAAGAGTTTAACGTTGAACAATGACCACTTACCACTGGCTCACTCTGATAGGATGCTTCACTCACTTATGCTGGTGGGGCTGTCACCACTGAGTGGCTTGTATAATTACATTAGGAAAAGCAGAGACGTACATGATTAAGACTAGACGTGAGTCTCAAGAGGGATTCAGAGCATTTTTCACCTCAGTAGTCCAGCCTGAAGTATTCTGACAGCCATAACTTGATTAAAAACGGGCTATTTAATCCAAACATCTCTGGGTCTAAATTAAAAAAAGCTCACACTGCAAAAATATCAAGAGTAAAGATTCCAGCTCTTTAACTTGACACTTAATTCAGCGATTTCTAACTGGTGCGTGACAGAAATAACATAAGTCACTACAGGACACTGATAATCTTTAATTGCAAAGTGAACATTTGCCGAGGGAACTCCAAACATGTTCAAAAAAGCAGTCTTGGGTCAGCGGGTGGTCAATATGACGATGGTTCTAGTGAACGTACCAGTGATACACTCTGCCTCGGAGCTGAACCCCACTCGGGTCATTGTTCTGTTATCAGTCCTGCTCTGTTAGCAAGCTTCATCAGGAACAAGTGAAAACAGCCGTCTTCCTGAGGCCGCCACGTCTAAGGAGCCATAGCCTGGGGAAGACTTGGCCCCAAACTCACCTTCCTGTCCTCTTCATACCATGAAGAGTTATCTCCAGGGTTATGGTGTGGTGGAGCGGTCACAGAGACCTGAGGAAAGTGGGTGAACCCAACAGGATGCAAACTGGCCCAATTTCTGAAACATCGACCGTGACCCAATGGGTGAATAAGTGAATGAGAACCTTAGAAAAATCAGGTTTATCAAAGTCAGATCACAAAGTATGGCAGAATTATTATAGGGGGCAAAATCATTCAAAGCTCTGCTCTTGGCCTACAAGACCACCACTCGTTCGGCACCCCCATATCTTCACTCGCTAATACAGACTTATGTACCCGCCAGATCCCTACTCTCTGCAAACGAACAATGTCTTATAGTGCCATCCCAAAAAGGGAAAAAAATCTCTCTCACGTATCTTCTCTGGATCTGTTCCACGTTTGTGGAATGATCTGCCCGCTGCTACAAGATCAGCAGATTCTGTAGCCATCTTTAAGAATCGGCTGAAAACACATCTCTTCCGTCAGCATCTGACCAAATAGTTCCGACTTCTATGTCTTTCCTACTCTTTCTATCCTTAAAAAAAAAAAAAACATAGCTTTGTCTACTTTGGTAGGCTATATGAGACCAGTTTTACTGCGCTTATGCTTTTTGTTGCTTTTATGTCCTTATGTTGTTCCAATTGCTTCCATTGTTTACCTCATCTGTAAGTTGCTTTGGATAAAAGCGTCTGCTAAATGACTACATGTAAATGTAAAATTATGTAATAAACAATATTGGCTCATTGTTATTACTAGGTTTTAAATAGAACAGAGGATGTGGGATGCCCCTCTGTGCCCCTTTGGTTGACTTGTTTAATAGTTACAGCTGTAATTCATGCACGTTTGACAGAGTTTACGTTAGCCCATGGGAAAACGTGGCCTCACTCTTACCTTCCTGTCCATTCAGAAGAGAGAGTTATTGCAAGGTCAATATGGCATCCAAACAGAAACTACCCTTGGTACAATAGTACAATGCAAAACAAATCAACCCAGAATATAAATAAACCATTTCTGGACAATAGTTAATATTGGTGAATGCAAAGCACAGTAAGTTATCGCCGTAGTGGATCATTGGCAATAAGCTCATCCTAACTTCTAAAACATGCAAAACATCACAGTACAGTATACACTACCGGTCAAAAGTTTGGCAAAACTTGGCAAAAATGTTTCTCATGCTCTTAAAAATCTTTTAATCTGAAGGTGTATGTTTCAATGTTTGAAATTACTTGTGTGGACAAAAATATAATTGTGCCAACATATTAATTTCTTTCTAGAAAACTACATTTGTATTAAAAAACATATTTTTGAAATGGATTACTTGGACAAAATAATGAATAAAAAGCAGCCAAGAAGCTGGCTAATAAAATGCCAGGAGAACGATTTTGCAAATTCTAGTCAAAGGGTGATTTCTTTGAAGGTGCCATAATAGAACGTAGAGTTCACTTGTTTTGAATGCTTTTAGTCACAACATAATTCCCGCAGATAAAACTGTATTATTCCATGGTTTTTATGAGTTCCCTATTATTCTAAAATGTGGAAAGAATATAAGTAAAGAATGAGTGAGTGAGACATTTCTCCAAATAACATTTGTGATGTAAAATGTCCATGAGGCGCTTATATACTAGTTTGACCGAAGCCCCTGGCCATGGGAGGAAGGCATCACCTCCTTTTTACATTCTTATGTATTCCTACAATGTAAAAATTGTTGCTCATGCAGCACTGGGACAGTCAGAGGTGTATCTAAAAAACTGTGCAATGTCTATAGATGGTGTAGAAGTAAAGAGAGCACCTCAATGGAGATCAATGAAATTGAAAAAGTGTGACTAAGTTACTTTATACAGTTGAGGTAGTACTATACTATATAATGTGCATGACATCAACCTTTAAATATTGTGAAGATACTATACAGATTCACAGGGTTGTCCCTTTACACATTACAGTGAAAATGAAACTATGAAATAGGCCGTAGCACAGATGAACAGCAGTGTTATTTAAAAAAACAGCGTCACACACAATATCTTTCGTCAATGCCACTCCCAGAAATCATATTTGTGCCAACAGTGTAATCATTGTTCACATTTAGGAGAAAAGATGTAGACGTTCATAAGGCTTACAGGAAACTGAGCTTGCCGAATCCAACAAATCAAAACTCCTCTTCCAACTGCTGTAGGAAAATGAAGATGGAATGCGAATGTGTGTGCGCGCGCGTGTGACAGACAATAAACTGGCATTACAGAACTCCTACCCCTTTCACAGGGCATGAATAACGGCATAATCTGATAAAAGGCTTTTTTTTGTGATGGTGTGGTGCTGTCTCTATGGACGTGAACTCTGATAGCCCTCATGTTCAGGGTCACAGAGAGGCTACAGACTGAATACTGCTTACTCATGATCACCACAGCATGAAGACAAACAGATAAACAGCTGCCAAAGAAAGGGAAAGAGGGAGAGAGAGAGAAAATAAAACAAAATGAAACTAAGGGTCAGGTTAATGCTTGTCGTCCCAGTGGAATACACCAAATCCTATTTGCGTTCCTAAATGGCGATGGAATTGGCATTTGTAAATGACCTACAACACATTGAGATTTCCGGTAAGAAGGTGATGAGGGTTGAGATGGAGGTTGTTAAAGAGGCAAGACCGGTAACACAGCCTGTCAGACAAGTCTTAAAATAGAAAATAACAGTGAGTAGAGAAAAAATTTGTAGGGTTCTTTCTGTACTCCACATTCTGCATCTGAATGGAAGTGGTATGGAGAGAGAGGCTCAGACTCTAGATCCTGCCTGACTCCCCGACTGGACCAAAGCCAAGGTTACTGGAGGGTCAGCTCTCTCTCTTCATCTTTCCAGCATTTATAACATGCACAACACACACAGACTTACGGCTTTACCATACAACCCAACCTCGGCCTGCCAGCACTGACTGAGGCTGTGAGAGACTCAAGAGGGAGAAAGAGAGAAAGAGAGAGACAGATAGCACGCCTGGCTTATCGTCCGCTGGCTCCGAGGGAATGCGAGCAGGGTCGGCCGGAGGCCACTTGACTGGCCCACCCCCCTCTCGCTCGCTCTCTCCTTTGGACGGAAAGACAGGCGGAAGGCTGGAGAAAGTGATTACACCTGGTTTGGTTCTGGCTGTTAAATAGAGGAAGGTCAGCCAGTGTGCGCCAGGGCCAGGACGAGTTCACTGTCCAAAACATCACATGCGACCTCCCACTTTCCCCCTCCCTCTCTTTCCTCATCACTTACACAGTTGTCAGCTGTGTGAAGCTGGCGGCAGGAATACATGAACGTGACTATTTGTGCACTTTATTATGATGATGATGCACAGCATTGTTGCTGAGTGGTACTGGTACGTGACAAAAAGAGAGCCTCCAAGCAAATAAAGAAAGAAAACAGGAGAGCACTGCATTTAAGTCATTTAAGTAAGTTACATTTAAAGCACATTTACATTGAGAACATTTACATTTAAAGCATAATGAACTACATTTAAAATGTTATTACTGTCATTATTACTGTCATTTACTCTGCACAATGAAAAGAATTGGTCTGATGTGGACATTCTCTAAGAAAATGAAAATATGAGTTACCAAGTTTTTTATTCAAGTAAACATAAAATTAAATGTTTTTTCATTAAAAAGGTCATTTAAAGCAATTTCCATTAATAACTTTTTGGTTAAAAACTTCTTATCTTACCCTTATTCACCACGGTAAGCTTATAATAATGATTTTGAATTCAAGCTGGTGTGTATGATTACACATAAACTGTCAGTTTGGTGTATGATATGAGCATAATAGCCACCAATACAACCTGCTTTCCAGTAAAAACCAGTAAAAATCCTACATTGGTCCTCAACTATGACAACATTTATGACCCTGTCTGTGAAAAGCAATGTTTTGTGATTTACTGTTTAATCTAAATTCATTCTTAATAAAAGAACGTGCCCAACATGCGTCCAGAAGAGTATGCGATGCATGTGTGTGGTGCAGATGTAGAACGCCGGCTCCTGCGTCGTGAACGCCAGCTCCTGCATCTGCACTGCACGCATGCATCTTGTGGACGCGAGTTGGAGACTGACACGGAACTGAAAATCTCTTGAATCAAGTTGTTTTTTATTGCGCACAAAAAGTATACACATCGCTTCATAAAATGAAGGTTAAACCACTGAAGTCACATGGCCTATTTCAACGATATCGACTTTAAAGGGATACTTCAGCCAAGAAGCCTAATTTCTGCATGTTTTACACACCCTCAAGGCATCCTAACTGAATATGAATATTTTCCGCAAATGGCGATGACGAAAGCTCCCGCACCGAGGAGATGGTATCCTATTGGAACAAAATGAAGCGTTTGTCACCGGAACTTACTGCGTCATTTGCCGGAAAAACAAGCCGTCAGGTTCACATGCAGCCAAGGGATAACAGAAGGTAAACATTATCATTAATAGCATTGTCAATATGTATATTTCTCTTAAACAAACGTATGGATTCACTTCAGAAGACCTTTGAAAAGACCACGGGGCCGTGTCGAGCAGTTCTTTGATCGATGGATGCACTTTTTGGAGCTTCAAAATATTGCCCCCCCATTTACTCCCATTCTACCCCTTATAACTCCGACTGCATTATTCTTCAAGAAGAAAATCATATTTAGTCAGGATGCCTTGAGGGTGAGTAAAACATGGGGAAATTTTGTCTTTTGATTGAAGTAACCCTTTAAAGTTGCTTTACTGTCTTTATATGTTCCTACAGTTCCAGCTACCTTTAGGCTAGCAAGTCACATAAAGAAAACCTTGATGAATTCCTTGATCTTTTACATCATCCACAAAATGGGGGACATGGGTGGGCAACAGAGAAAGAGGTAGAGAACATAGAGAAAGATGGAAACGGGTGAGCAAGAGAAGCAGTATTCATTTGACAGTTTCCCACTCCAACACGAACACAAACACAACCTACGTCAGTGTCATCCTCACAGGCCTGACTGAATGGGGCCGTATTGCAAAGAGAGATGTCAACCCCCTGCTCAGGGAATATCTGCTCCCTCACTGACTCCATACAAGCAGGGCAGCTCATCCGTCTGACCCCTGGAGACCTGTGACAGTGCCTCAAACAGGCCTTTCACTGACACACACCAGCAGGCCATTGAGATGGAGCAGGGGGATGGATTTAAGCGTGACACACTCTCTGGGCATTGAGAGAGGAAGCAAAGGGGGGACGATTAAACTGTGACACCTGTCAGTGGCTTGTTAAGGGAAACTATGGAGAAACGGTCTGATGAGAACAGCGCCCGTGTCATTTCCTGCTCTTTCTCCTTCCTACATTTCCACTCCATCCCACTCTTTTTCAGTTTTTCCATGAGCAACCTCGGAGAGCTTGTTTGCTTGTACAATCAAAGTTCTGTGGCAGTCTCCATTCTTTCAAACCTTCTTGCTTTCCCAAAGGAACCACACAGAGAGCAGATCTGTGGGAGGCTGGATCTGAAAGGGGTGAGGGGAAGACCACAGGCCATATGGTTTCATCCTCAATCTCCTCTTTCTCGCACACCTTCGCTGTCTGACCCCAGTTACTGAACCTTGCAGGTTGTGGTTCAGGGAGACGACGGTTGACCAAGAAGCTCCATTAAAAACACAAACACACACGCGGGGTGCAGTTCATCGTACATCACTAAGAGAGAATGTGGGACGGAGGTGGTCTTGTCAACTCCACACCAAGCGGCAACCTTCCGATCTCTCTTGTGAAGCCAACACAGAAATTACTTAAACTGCAATTCATCGACTTGCCGCTAGAGACTGGCTCCAAAAGAGAGCAGAATCTCATTGAGCCCCATGTTAAAATGCCCAACTTTACAGCAGAAAAAAACATGTTTACAGCCTGGTACAAAAAATATTTTTATCTATATAGCTAATTTTACCCTTCATGACAACTGTGAGGAGGGTGAATTTTTTTATAACTCACCCGTATAACTTATGTTAAGCCTTCAAATTCTGCAAATTAGGTGGTGACCACTTGAGTGACAAGAGGTTTCAGCAAACCAGGCGCCTAGGCTCCAACCCCGTCCCGACCATTTTTAATTATCTGGGAGTGACACACTGCTAAGATGGCGAAGGCCGATTCCGCCCACTTTAAGCTTCAAAACGGCTCCTCAAAAACCTACGGGTGACGTCACATTTTATACAGTCTATGCTCCCCAAGCACTACTCGCTGCTGCTAAAGGTAAAAAAAGCATGTTTAGTGTCATAATACAGACAAAATGCAAATCTAAAAGTGTAAGAAAAGTTTACAAATTCAAAGAACAAATTATTGTTTCATGATAACTTTTGTTTCAATCGGAAAATGTAACAACCTGGAGTTGGAGGTAACTTGCATCTTCCGCATGAGCATCAATGTGTCTGAGCCTGCACTAACCACCAATACATGGCTTTGGCTATGAATGTTTAATGCAATGATCCACATTAAAAAATGGGCTTGAGTGATGTATGTACAATAAAAGCATGTGACAGCTACTGTCACCCAGAAACAGACAGGCACTTCAGATTCGTCTCAAAGAAACCGAGCTTGACTGGAAAATACCAAACAGCAAGTCTGGAAACTGTTGGAAATCCCACATCCATGATTACATTTTAGTTTCCAAATCACAAATAACCTTTACATGCACCTTAAAGTCACTCATCAGCCAGAATTTCCACTCCTTAATCTATGATCAAACTGAGTCATCATAGATCTAATGTACAATATTTTTCGCTTTCATTTTGTCTTCCCGAACAGCTGTAACGGTCTGGTCGTATCCTTTCACTTTTACTCAACCATAAGCTAACTGAAACATAATAGGAAAATTGTGTCATGTATATATCAATGTCACTTTTCCCAACACGCGTGTTGGCTCATGTGCAGCAGTAACCGTCTGAAACAACATTACATTGATACTGTAAGTGTTTGGGAGAGCCCCATCATTTAACTGAAGCTCAGAGCTTCCTCCTATACCAGAAACAATGTTAAAATAAATTAGTATAACAACCGGGAAAAAGGTGACTTAAGATATAAAGGGAAAACCCTAAAAATATGGTACATTGGATAACACTTACAAAATCGCTAGTTCAATTGAAAACTGAAACAAGATTTTTTGTTTTAGCTTGCTACCTTGGCACGTTGCAAACTCGCAGACAATATTTTCCTTTCTCTCTATGCTCTACCGCAACGCACAAGGTAGCTTTATGTATAGGGTTCTCTCAGGCACACAATGCTACTTAATAAAAGCTATAGTTCAGCAAAAAGCTGGAAAAAAACCCAAAATTGCTCGTTTCATTACGAGAAGTCTTTCTGACTGAAAGAACATTCTCCAGATTCCCTGACTCTCCAGAGGAGGCTGCTGACTGAGAATTGGGAGCAAGCAGCAAATTTCCCTAAACCACAGTGAACTCCTTTCAGAGGGGGCCTTTCAACTTCTGGCCCGCCAACATGTCCCCGCCTTGCTCCCTGTTGCCGGAACAACATTTTTTCACTATGGGTCACTAGCGGACTCTGAGTTTGTTTAGCAATTACCAAACACACACACAAAAACAAAAGCCTATAAACCTCTCCAAAGTAAACATAGTGCTAAAACACTGGATTGTGCCAAAACATTATGCAGATTACAATTCATCTTTCACTTCTGCGTAGACCTTAACTCACGAATACACCAGAGTAACCACGTCTGACAGCACCGCTGAATCAAAAGTCAGAACACAGAGACATATCGACTAGGAGAACAGTAATGACTAAGACAAAGAATGGAGGTTAAAACTTGAGTAAAACCATAATAAAAACAGTCCGATACAGAAAGTTGACACTGACGACGTTGAGGCTTATTAATGTCTAGACAATTCTATCTAGAAGGTGCCCAGTAGGATCGGAGGGGCAGACAAAGCTTCTACTGGTGGCACTGGTGTAAAGGTTTACTGCCAAGGATCAAAACAGAGGAATGGTAAGAGTTATAGAGGAGAAAAGCATATTACATTGAATCCTTTTAACAACGTTCCAGGAATTCTGGGATAATGCCTGCGGACAGGCCACAGGAATGCATAGCAGCCTCATGGTTCCAAAATTCAAGGGAGAAGGGAAACGTTCTCCCGCCCGCTCTGCTTTTCTATGCTGTGCCCCAGAACGGGCCATGAGGAGTGGGGAGAAAAGACACCACTGCAGGGAATGTGAATACCGTCTCTCAGACCGTTATCCTGTCTGCGTCATTGGCGTAAATAGATTAGGGTAAGCTATCACATGGTAACCTCTGAAATGCCTTGTGGCTGTAATGCACCTGCACAAGGGTGCCACATTCTTCCTACTAACAGAAGCCTTCCAGCCCCTGCTGAAGTGTGTGGTACTCCAAGGACCACATGCAGTTAATGATCAAATTAGTCAAAGCTGACAGAAATAATTGGCCAAACTCAACACTCAATAGCTGATGAATTCCCTTAAATGATGCATGTGTTACGTCCATCTCTATATCCCATAAAACAGTCCTGTGAGCCCACAAGGGCCTCCGCATTTGCCTGCTGGCTGGCTCTTTTCACGTCTCCCCCTAAACCTGAGAGGAATTTGGGAAGGCTGAGCATTCAGTGCAAGAGTTGAGGTACGCAGCGGGCCAGAGATTGTGCGCTGCTGGGGGGCCGGCCTCACCGCAGAAGCCAACAGGCCTCCCACACCAAGGCCAGCCAAGGGTTCCCTTGCCACAAACCTTCCCTGATATAATTCGCTAATATTAAGGTTTCTAAATATAGTTTTGAGGCTACTATTTACAATAGCGACTTCTAATTTTTATATATATTGCTTTCAACTAAAAAAAACACTTTTTATAACCCAGCAAAAGACTGTCAAGAGATGCCCTTTTTCATACATTTTTCATCTCAGCATGCTACATGCACTCTTAAAAATAAAGGTGCTTAAAAGGTTCTTCACAGCAATGTCAAAGAAGAACCGTTTTTAGTTCCACAAAGAACCATTCAGTCAAAGGTTCTTTAAAGAACCATCTCTTTCTTACTTTTTTATAATCTGAAGAACCTTTTTTCGCCACAAAGAACCAGATGTTAAAGGTTCTTTATAGAACCAAAAAATTCTTCTATGGCATCGAAGAATCTTTTGAAGCACCTTTTTTTAAAGTGTATTCTAGAAATGGCCACAATAGCTACCTACTGTACAGGAACAAAACAAGTGAGGCATTTCTAAAGTACTTTTGTGTTCCAGAGAACACTCTTAAAAATAAAAGTGCTTAAAAGGTTCTTCACATTGATGCCATATAAAAACCACGTTTGGTTCCACAAAGAACCATTCAGTCAAACATTCTTTAAAGAACCACCTCTTTCTTACCTTACTATAATCTGAAGAACCTTTTTCACCACAAAGAACCTTTTGAAACAGAAAGGTTCTTAGGATGTTAAAGGTTCTTTATGGAACCATTTAGGCAAAAACGTTCTTCTATGGCATCGTGAAGCACCTTTATTTTTAAGAATTAAGGAAGTCATAGAGGTTTTGAACAAATGTGGGTGAATAAAGGATGAGATCATTTTTTCTCTTTGAGGAATATTTCACAAAATAATGACATTTCTGCCATCATTTATTGACACATATGACTCGTATGAAATACAACACGAGATATTTTGAGAAATACATGCACTTAAAGGTAGTTCATATGACCCAAGTGGTATATTCTATAGTCATGTGAATAAAATAATTGATCATAACATTGATACATTGAGTCTTTAAATACAGTGACACATCAAAAACTATTTGGGTGAACTAATCCTTTCAGATTTTGTAAGCATAACCAAGTTTTTGTTATAATGGTCACAATTGTTTGCACTATGTAAGCATAAATGTTTACATTATGTTATACATCCAATGCCTTGACAACTAGTTGCTAATTGTGACGCCATTGATACAACGCACATCAACCAAATTTGCCCTCAGTTTTTGGTTATGACACCTGAATATTTCAGGTAGTCATTTTGGTAACAGAATAAGGTTGTCACTTTGCCTCCTAACCAAATGGTATATAACTGCGTTTAGTGCTCTAAACAGGACTGACAGACATATTCTGCTGCTGTGTGAACGTAACTAGAGAGGATGAGAATGTCAGAGCATTTATTATGTCCTTTCGTCACATCAGTCCTTCTTCATTCGTCCTCTTGTTCCTCACCATCTAAGGCACTTTGAAGCCAAGTCTGGATGCTCTTCTGTTCTTTTTATATTCTTTTCTTTTCAGATAGGAGAGTGAATCCAGGTTCCAGCCTCTCAGCAAAACCCCTCCCAGGGCTTCCGGACCTTTCCGTTGTCTATCTCCAGAAGGATTGACCCGCAGCCCCATCCCAGGACCCGGGAAACTGGGACACAAACGGGCCCTTCAGGTTGATTTATCGGGCGTATTCAAGCCCAGGCACGCAGGGGGATGCCTGGGTCAACAGAACGGTTCTGACGTCTCTGATCACCAGAACAACTCCTTGAAAAAGCCACCTCATGAGTGAAAAGGGAGTAAACGTGCACCTCAACCAACTTCCATCTGATGCTTTTGAAATTACAATAACAATGACAGTAAGAATAATAAAAGATATCTTTGCAAAGAGCCACGCATCATGACAGCTCAAAAGCAAAACATGACATTAAAAAAAGCCAAATAGCTATTTTGTTTATTCTTTTATTTAGCATCCTCTTTTCTCCTCTCTTAAAAAAAACAAAGCAAAACCACACAAGCGCCTTCATGGTTGAAGTCAGGTTTAAAAAAAAAACTAAATGGAAAACAAGTGGCACTGCATCATGATGGCAGGCGGGACAAAACGGGATTGTTTTAGTGGAAGAAAGAGCTATCCGTCACTGTCTGTCAGCTCATTCATCCAGTACTCCCCGAGCATCCAGCTCATCCGTCATCCCCTCTCTGTTCCTGACATCAGCCCAGGTTGTCCACTTTGGCAACGAGGGAGGGGGTCCCAAATATGGACCCTTATACCCCCACTATTATTGTTTCCCATCCTTTCTAGATGTCTGAATTTAAGAACACACACACACACGATACATTCTTTCTACCCGCTTTCTTTCAAGCATCCTGAACAAACTGTAGGGATGAAGAAGTTTGCTACAGCTGAAAAATGACTGGATGTTGAATTTAATTTAGTCTAGCTATTTTTATGGAAAGTAACTTAAAATATCAGGGGGAAAAAGAGAGAGACACGTGATATAACATGGGTATAACATTTGCATTCCTCATTGTGAAAACCATTGCTTTGTGTGTCTGGATCAGTAGCACAAACTGCTAGGCCAAAACTCTGATAACATAACATTGTTGAATTGTCAAGTAAACTGTGTTAGAGATAGAACAGTAACAGTTACAGGATGTGACTATGGGAAGAAAGCTTAACAACATGTCCACTAAATCTGGGAAGAATATGTGCCTTGATATGTTGCTTCTCTGGCTGCAACATCACCTTGATGTTTTGATCAATGTGTTCAAATTGCAATGGCACAGGCAATGGTTTTTATCCATGGTTCCAGCTCGGCAACGTTCATTCAATGCTGAAGTGTGTAGAGGTGCAAATGGGATAAGGTGACCCGTAAAGAACGAGCTGAAAAGTCTTACCTTAAACCTAACATGAGGAGGTCTTGAGGCCACCTCAAGACCAAACGCCACAGTAAACCGAAAACCACCCGAAGGTGAATGACTGGCTGGGCCTTCAGACCACAGATATGAATACAAACACACAATGGCTCACACATCGAGGGCAACTTTAGGAAAGAAACGTTCAAACAAAACCAAGGCTAGCATGAAGGTTTAGGGGGTTGGGTTTGGCGGTAGAGGGGAGAATAAGAAAAAGTGGGGGGATGTTGTGGGGTAAACAGGAGAAAACAGAAGAAAGGGGGAAAGAAGAATGAAAGAAAAGAAAAAGGAGTGGAAAAAAACAAAGACCTACTTGTCTCAAGTCGATGAAGGCGAGCAGCAGAGTGTCCCCCTGGAAGCCAGGCACCGGGCCGGCCCTGGCAAACCCTGTGGGAAAGAGAGAGGGATAAAGAGAGCAGGGAATTTGCCATGGAGTGGGAGATTGGCAGACGGATGACAGCCGGGACAAGGGGAGGACAGGGGGAGGTTCAGTGGGGGCGGGGGAGGTGAAACGGGGGGGCTTTGAAGGTTTTGTGGGTGCTGGCAGGGAGGGGAGGGTTAGTTGGGTGGTTCGGAGCAGCCCCTGCCATAGAGTCATGTCTCTGGTTCTGCCACCGGCTTTGTGCGGCCCATCCGAAAAATCATCATCAAACTCTCATTAATTCTCCTCAATGTCAATGTGACAAGCCAGAGGACAGGACGAGGGGGCTTCTATCACCCGGTAACCTAAAACTCAAAACCCATTCCCATGTGGCCGCCGCTGTCCCATACCAGTGGTGTGGTACGGAGCAAAAGGCCAGCGACGCTTGTGAAAAGCCAATAGGCTGGGGGTGTGTGAGGAGCGCAGGAGTTGTAGAGCAGTTTCTGAGGCCATTGGACCCTTCTGTGCCTTTGGAAGAGAACCCGTAAACAAGCAGCTTCGCCATTCTAAAAAACGGAACATTTGACACGGGGAGACAAAACAAGCCGGGGCTGGTAGAAATCCTTTTCACCTCGTGATGCTGCATGCCTTTCTTGCCTCTCACGCAAATTACACGCCTGCCATCTTTATTTCTGACCCCCGCAAACGCTGAGCCAGCGACTGCTTACCCAGCTAGCTTGCGCTTTTGTTGGCACGTCTCTGCCCTGAGACCATCGATTTTTCGAACTTCCCCATTTGTCTTTTAGCAGGAAAGAGACCTTTGCCAAAGGCAGCGCTGGTCACATGACGTGTCAGAGCACATTTCATCAAGACGCAAGAAAAGAGAACACCTCTAGCCTTTCACCTAACTGCCACATACTAGCATAAAGCCCTATTAGGGACTACGCTAAGAAACCTCTCGAGGGATAAAAAGGGACAAGCTCTCAAGACCTTTATGCTCAAAGTGCACAGGAAGTAACTAACGACACTCTTCTTTTGACTGTTCCATCATTCACTCGTGATGCTGTACGGGTCAAGGAGGCACAGTAGACAAGGGCCAAGGCCAAATCTTAGATTAAATAAGTCACTTGAGGCCTTGAAATTAAACTGCAGTGGGATGACGACTAAAAGCTTTTACTTGAGAACAGAAATGAATTTGCACTTTTAAAGCGAGGACTGTACATCACAAGTCTAAATGTACAGTAGGGGTTGAATGACCTTAGATTTTTTGAGGTCGATTATGTGAAAAAAGTTGCGTCAACTAGTCGATAACGTCATTAATAAATTAAGTAAGAGCTAGGAAATGTTTTGCAACAAGATTTGATGTGTGTGGGCAGTAAGACACTCGTGTGTGCGGGCTGCGGGAGAATGGCGGGACTCCCGCAAAATAGCCTCTAAATATACAGTATCTAAATACAAATAAACTATTGTTCATCTATTGCACAAGAGCAACAACAACTGAAATAAAATAAAACTATTTTAATAGTCGGTGGTAGCGGGGCTATGCAGTAAAAGAGCAGCAGGTGGATCTCTACAGCAGCCTAACGTTACTTCAGATCTGAAGCGTGTGTACAGACTAAACTTCCCTTGCATTTATAACAAGTCAACTGAATGTGTCGTGTGCACTAATAGATGAAACAACAGAAAAATGTGTCGAGTTTGTTTGTGACGGCCTATGACTTTTAGCCTGATTACGTCAGACTTTGTACTTCCGCTCAATTTCACTTCACTTCTGTACTCAGTCTGATATAGCAATCCAACCAACAAACAGAGGGCGGGCTAAGAGCCGTGACGTAGACGCTAAGCGCCGAATTTAAGATTGTAGTTAGGGAAATCTAAAACGACAGCGGACATGGAGACACGGAATGCTATTCGCTCTGTTGTGGAGAATATTCCCGGCATTTGCCAACTGAAGCCCGAACAAGAAGAGTGTTTGACTCACATTTTGAATGGAGGTGATTTCCTTTTAGTTTTAGCGTGTGCATCTCGGTCTCTTTTATCTGTCGAGCTCGAACTGGCACCCTTTTGACAGGTCAATGTCTCCTTTCTTTTCCAGTCCTTGAATATTGCCATGTCATGCTGTAATCTTGCAATTAAATTGCAGCATTTCCGTCAGACTCGAAATGAACGAAGAGCTGTGTTAAAAAGAACTAATCCTAACTTTGACAGTTGGCTGCAAATATTTTTTTGTTTGTCTCTACTGTAAAATATTAGTTTAGATGCACTTATTGTACCGTGGATGCATAGATTTACTTCACATAATCTGCAAAAGTCGTTCACAGACATCTTAACTCACGGTATTTCGCTCGATGGTTTTGTTTTCGCCGCATACCTGAGTTTACAGCAGAAGTTCGAGGCGGCTGAGCCGGCACATAACATACGTCATAACCAAACATTATGTGATTGGCTTACGGGTACACCAATGATTTTAAACTTCAGACAAGCGCCCCCCCACGAGAAAGTAAACGCTTGTCAATTATGCCCTTCCAGACTCGGTCTACGAAGCAAAGCGAAGTAGCAGAGTTTGGTATTACCAGGCTATATGACTTTAGAACAACGTCAATATTGATTAGCCTAATGCAGCAGAAGCTTTAACATAGCGGACTTACAAACGCAGCACCTCAGTGACACAGCAGCCAATATGAGAAACATTTTGATTTATTCTGTTTCTTTCATGTTTTATAAAACGGGGAACAAGTACAAAAATAGCCTATAATATTAAAAGGTCTGCATGTAGAAGCTAGCGCACTGAAACGTAAGGCTTTACCTGCAAGCTTTTGCGGCGTCAGAACAAATTGTGAATGTTGCGGAAGAAAACAAGACACATTATGAATGATGCATGTGGAAGCAGGACAAGATAACATATATTATTGCCGGGAGTGTGACAGAATCCCGCTGAACCGTTTGGAAATGACATCCGTTCCGCTAACATAGGTCCTTGGAAGAGTCAGCCTTCTTCTTAAAGGTACAGTGTCAAAATAATCACATGACCTACGACTAGTCGACATCAAGCTTTAAATGTCACGCCAGAGCATTTATGTCGACTAGTTCATGCAACACCAATGTAAAGTAGCATCTAAATGTTCAGACATTTAAGAGCAATATCTAAAAACTTTCATAAAATAAAATAAGCTTACAGCAGCTTTAAATGTTTTTCTTTTTTTTGTGATAATTTTACATATGATCTACAGTTATACAAAGACATGCATCGTCATCATCAGCCCTCTTCTGAATCTTTCTCTTTCAAACTTCTCATCTCGCCTTCTTTCCCCCACTCTACATCCCACAACGCAGACACATGTCCACACTGTTGATGGATCCAACCACAGACACATCATCTGTGCATTCAAGTGGTTACATCTTTAAGAAGTTATTTTAGTTTTGTGTTATTTCCTTAGTCCCAACCTTGAAATTTCAGAAACCGTAAACAAGGTGACCTCATACACCAAGACTGGGGCAAATATAAGAGTGTCAGCGGTGGTTAAAAACCTTTTTCCTGTTACATGAGTGGCATTTTGATGAAAGCACAGTTTTGTGGTATGGGGGATAAAAATAAAAGGGGCGACATCCAAATCAATGTGGTCTCTCGAAACAAAACCGATCATTGATATGGTATTTATCTGACGGCTTGGTAAACCAAAGAACAACCAGACCAAAAAGGCAGTGTACGGTGAAACTGACATGGCCGTTTTGTGATGGGCTCATTTTGCCTGTCTGGCTGTGACCCCTGTGTGATAGCGTGCGCTGGCTAAGGATCATGGGAAATCCATTAATCAGCTGCGTTAGAAGCTCAAAGGCAGTTTTAGATGTGGTCACAAACAAACGGGCCGAGCAACAAAGCACAAGCCAAAAAATGCATTCACTTTCTTTTAAGCGCTCTCACCTTTTTAGTATTTAGGGTAAGATGTTATCAATGTTTCATTAAATGAAATTACTACAGCACTGTGCAAAAGCACATTAGATGCTTTAGCAAAAAAAATTACATGTTTATTTATATCTTATGCTTTAGTGTGCCAATATAAATATCAAAATAGATTTCCAAACAATCTTAAACAAAAATAATTAAGTGAATTTTTAGTATGAACAAGGAGCCTTAAAGCAGAATCACACAGAGATCTGATCTGATCACTCTGTGACTCACACAGAGATCTGATCCATCATTGAGTCAGTCTGGGATTACATGAAGAGAAAAAAAAAATCAAGACAGCATAAATCCATACAAACTGTGGCAATATCTCCATTCATGCTTGAAACAAACGAGCGATCAGATCTTTATGTGGGCCATCCGGTCTGCTGAAACTATTTTTCATAATAAAACCTCCCTTCAATATTATAGATAATAGCAAAGCATGTTCAGAAATGTTGATCGATTTTAATAAACATGCTAAAACTTTTGTTTTGGTCAAGCATCTAATGGGCTAGAGACAGTAATGTGCACAGTGTTGTATATAACATAAAGGGGATTAAATGGAGACAGCATTGTGACATCATAAAGACTAGTACCAGCATTTACACTGGTGTAGCTTTTAGATTACCAGCTTTAGGGACAATCAATATTCCGTTTTTTTTTCAAGGAAGCTTATGATTTTTCTACATATATCCAATCTTGTGAAAAGGTCAAACTTACTCTCGCACTCTTTGACATCCACATTAAACTGTTGCAAGGCTCCCATAGACACCTGCCTGACATCAGACTCCAACAGCAGCTGTAGCAGGGAGGTGGACAGATGTTTACAGGCAGACATGCATGCAGTCTGAGCCACTTTGCCCTACAGAGAGAGAAGAAAAAAACATGTAAAGTTCACTTAGAACAAACTTCAGGAGATGGTGAAACTATGGACATTTATTTGAAGCATTGGCATGTTTATTTCTCCCCACACATTGTTATCTCATACATAGATACTCCTTTCATTCTCTCGATTAGCTTCTATGGGCGTACATACGAGAAACACTCAACAACTCATCACATGACGTTGTATTTACAATCATACTAATCCATGCTTACATGCAATCTCACAAAAATACACACTTGGGTTTAGCAGCACTAAGCTGGGAGAACCACAATACTGTTTAAACACACTAACACACGATCACCGACACACATGCAGATACGTACACAACTGAAGCTACAAGCCAAAATCTCAAATATGCCTAGTCCACTGTCCAGCGCTTTCCTGACAATCAGGCAAATACTTCAGGGGAGATCCAAAGCTATTAATATGACACTAAACCTAAAAGAAAACAGCAGACTGGAGGGCCAAGAGTCTACATGGGATTCTTATCTGATGGGGTCAAAAAATAAAAACAAAACACCATTATACAAGAGGACTTCCTGCACATTGGAAACACATAAACCTAGCAATAAATCTAGTGAAATGGGGGAAGAATGCACAGTAAATCCATAAGAGTGAGAGTCATTTTACTCTATTTCTGTCTATGTGGGATGGGTAGAGAATGGAAGAACAAACGCAAAGCTTTTCTTCAGACATGTGTTCACTTCACTACAGCCTTCCTAAATTTGAAGCCAGTAGCAGTAAGAACTTATGATCCGGTGCAGTTGAAGCGAACAAATGAAACTTAAACCTGCATTCCCAGGAGCACCACATCTCAAATAGATCCAAATCGTATTTAAACAGTCGAGCCTCACTTAAACTAAACAAATGTCATTGACGAATCGATGACAAACAACCCAACTATGTTGCATGAGCAAACAAATGTTTTTTTTCTTAGAACTGTTCTTTGAACTTTCTGACATTTTTTATTGATATTGGTATATACAGCTGCGGAAAAATAAAAAGGCAATTCTAGTCCAGTGTGTTATTCAACAGAAACAAACCTCAGGAATGACATTAAGTCACCCAACAGCAATGCGAAAGACCGAAAGAATGCAAAATAGTGAAGAAAAAAACTTTTTTGAACGCGTCCTAAAATACATTTAAAAACATTAGTACCGTGTTGTTTAAACACGAATATGAACTTGTTTTTTGCAGTATTTAAGCTTGCGGTATATGTAAGCAAACATTGCATCGTTTTGTTATCTTTATAAATGCTTATAAAAAACTGTATTTTGGGAATGGATTTTGGGAGAAATGTTGCCAATTCACAGAATCAAACAAAAATAATAATTTTACATAAAACACATACAGTACATATAAAAAGTACATTCGGAAAAAGTGAAAATTGTTTTGAAGTGGACTCTTAGTTTTTTCCATTAGTTTTTTCAAGCATTATTCGTTGCATGGGAATTCACATGCAAGACAACGAGAAAGTATGTGAATACTTAATATAATAAAATATCCACTGTTTTATCATTTAAAACCTATTTTTCCAAAATTCTTTTGTCGAAAAGGATGATGGCCACAAAGGGTTTGACATTTTGTTACTTTTTTCGCCTACTGTACGTGTTATCAACACACTAATCGCTGCTTCAGTTACAGCATAAGGTTGCTCTTATTTGGAGGGCATGGGCAGGGGGGTAGCCATCAGTTAACCATATGTGACCCTGGATCACAAAACCAGTCTTAAGTAGCACGGGAACATTTTTAGTAAAAGACAAAAATACATTGTGTGGGTCAAAATTATCGATTTTTCTTTTATGCCAAAAATCATTAGGATATTAAGTAAAGATCATGTTCCATGAAGATATTTTGTAAATTTCCTTCCTTAAATATATAAAACTTTATTTTTGTGAGTGGATGGTCTGCCACAGTGCCCCTGATTAACAACTTCAAAGGCGATTTTCTCAATATTTTGATTTTTTGCGCTCTCAGATTCCAGAGTTTTAAACGGATGTATCTCAGACAGATATTGTCCTATTCTAACAACTCATATATCAATAGAAAGATTATTTATTCAGCTTTCAGATTATGTAAAAATCTCAATTTCGAAAAATTGACCCATAAGACTGGTTTTGTTGTCCAGGGTCACATATGGTTTTTAAGTTCATTAACTGAAAAGCTTCAAAAATGATGTATAAAGTATACAGTACATGCACACGCCCACCTGACCGATGTGGACCTTAACGGTTCAGGTTGAGTGGGATCAACAGGAAAAACTCTCCCCTGCTTCGCTCTCTCTCTCTCTCTCTCTCTCTCTCTCTCTCTCTTTACAGAGGGGAAGTGTGGGGGATTGTGATTGTGTTCTGTTTGGAATCGGCTCCCCTGTATAATTGCACTAATCCATCTCCAGCAGCTTTGGAAATACTGTTTGTGGCCTTAGTGCAGATCTACAGAAGACATGGAAGGACATAAACGAGTGGAAAACGTTTCGTGTTGATCCAACATGACAGGTGTGCAAAACGCTGTTGACCAAACAAGGTAGAACAGTCGGTGCCTTTGCCATCTCCCTCTCTTTCTCTGATATACACACACATTGGGATCACACTCAGTCAGCCACTAATCAGTCAGCAGCACTGCGAGCCCTGACTAGGCGATTACACATGATTAGAGTGCATGCATTGCACTGCAGTGATTAAAAAATAAACACGCTTGTTTTCCGGCCTCTCGTCTCTGTATGTTTAATCGCCATAATAAATCACAGGGGCCAAGTAATAAGGGCTGTTTGTTGTTTCTTTTCCTCGTGGTGGAATGAAAACACAAGGATACCTGTCTCCTGATGGGGCCGTTCTAATCATTCACAAGCTCGAATCATTTGGTCTGATTGGAGAGAGGCAGTTGTAAACTTGAAGTGGTGAGCTTTGATTTTTTGTGGCAAAACCCACGACCCAGTACTGTACGTTCTGAACAGGGATGAATAGAACGGCCTGGTGTGTGCTGATGCAATTGTACTGTATGCAGTGTTTAATATTTTTACAAAATTTCATCAATACTTCAGAACAAGTATAACATGCTATGGCATCCTGGAAATCATTGAATCGCTGCTGTCCTTCTGAAACCTTATGTCCATATTTTGTCATTTTAACTCGCACTATTTTATTTGATATGTTTTGCAAATATCTAAATAAAATGTATTATAAAGTGCTTTGCAACTTTGACAACACAGTATTTACTCATTTTAAAAGCAGCGTTTTTATCCCTTTCCTTAAAAAACTGCGAAATTTGGACAATACAAGGTTTCGGAAGGACAGCGACAATATATTGCCATATGCTGCACATGTGCAGTTTGTGCATGTTTTAAAAGGCCGAAAACGTAACCATTTAAGTCAGAGGTGCTTTCACAAAGGTAACGCATCTGACGTAAGCAAAATGCCAAAGTTAAATTGGAAGTTGTTAGTTTACATTTATGTAAAAGTTTTCATTTTGCAATTGCCTTTATTCAAATATCATACATGCAAAAGCGAAACAAATTTCATTTAGGTATTAGAATAGTAAAGCAAACCACTAGAGCTCAAGTGTGGAACAGCAAATAAAAGATTTTTCCTCTTTCTCACAAACAAACAGGCTCTCTCTAGCACATCTGGTGGGTTTGCTATTATGATCAAATATGATATTTTGTGATGTCAAAAGTTGAATTTATGTTTCTCGTGACCTTTATAAACCTTTTGATCTGAAGACTTTTCAAGTAACAGAGCCTGTGTACAAAACAAAATTTTAATCAAAAACACTTTTTAATGGATGAGTTAGAGCGAACACTAACTACCCACAGCAGAGCTGCACACTTTTGAAGTGAAAACATCTGCATTTTTGTTGTTATTTACTACATTTAATTTATGCCATAACATAGTTTCCACAACTCTAGTATTTTAAAATATTAAGCAAAAAAACGTTTAAAATACAGACCAATCAGGCAGTGATGCTTCTGAGATTCATCCTTTCACCAGCATTAACCAGCCATGCATTAATCTGTTAACACTTAAACGCAGTCGCTTACACGTGTGTGCGTGCTTTGAGGTTGGATGTAGACAGTTTCTGCTTAGTGTGGCACACCCCACTCACAGTAGCACATTTGTTTTACAGTTCAGGGCAGAGGGATGTTAACAATTAGCCAAGGGGTTCGGGAAAGAGAATAAAAAAAAAAGAAGGAAAGGTTGAAACGAGCGAACAGAGGCCGCCAGCTTTTCTCTCCAGCTCCTTTAATTAAACAAAGGCTCATTAAAAACTACTCAACAGAAACTGGCTGTCAAAACAAACAGAACAAGACAGTGAGACAAGAGAGAGACAGATTGAGAAATAATACCGAAGTGAGAAAAAGCAGCAAGATATGGGGTTGCGAACTCCGGGCCGAGCGATGAGGAGAGATTTCTTAATAATATGTTTGAAACTTCACAACACTTCTACAAACAACCCCAACGTGCACCACACGCGGTTGACCCGAGAAAACTCTCAACGCTCTCTCAACGCGCTCGTATTTCAAACGCTCCCGTGTGTTTGTGCAACACACACCAATCCATGTTTGCAAAAACAACGGCACCCTAACAAGAAGCAGAGAGCGATCGCTCGAGGAGAACTGATCCCTGTCCGCGTTCATTACGGCCCGCTCGGAGATAGGGTGATAATATGTGCTGAACTTCCCGACACCGAGCTGCACCGTTCCAGCGTTTCCCAAACACACTGAGAAAACCAAGACGGCGGCCAATGAGTTTGGAGCACCAATACAGCTCAAATCAGGCTTTAAGTAAATAATGACAAACACTGTTCCTCTGACAAGGTGTTTGATGATATTGATACGGAAGGCCTTTCTTTTACCTCTGGGTTTGCACAGTTGGAGTGGGCTGTGAACCCTACGATGAACCTGGCACATATTCTGACACCTTGTTTTGGAAATGTGCAAAATAACTATTAATAAAAGCTCGTTAGAAAATATCTTGATCGAAAAAGTAACTGCTACTCTTGAAAAGGTCTCGCCTACCAAAATAAATGGCTTATTCACACACACAAGCACACTTCAAAGGCGGTAAAACAAACAGAAGGAAGACACATGCATTGTCCTTTAGCTCTATATGCTTGTAAGGAACGTTCACACTAGCTATGTTTCCATCCAAAGATGCGAATTAAATGTATGCGCAAAACTGGAATATTTGCAAATACAGCACCGTTTCCATCCAATGAGTCAAAGAGAACAAAACCGTCACTTCCTGATAAACTGGCGCCAAATATCAAAAAGAAAAATGGAAGTTGCTGCGTTAGGAGAAGTCACTGTGGGCCTTTTGTCGTATATGATAAATTAATTGCGTCTCAGAGCCATGTACTTTTGCTTAAGGCTCTTCTATTTATTTCGCAAAATAGTCCACGGTTTGTCATATGCTTTTTTTAATCATCTCCGCTCGCACTTCTTGGAAGATTTGCGCGTTCCGCTGATGTTTTCCATCAAGAATGGTTGTTACTTTTTGGTCATATATGACATTTAAAAATGTTCGGACCTCCTCGTCCACCCAAACATACCTGTCACTTTCCGTCATTTTTGTTATCACGTGATCTGTTGGAGCAAAATCACATGACTTTTTTGAAGCGCATGCTGGAATTTATTCGGTAAATGCGTTGTTTATGCACAATTTTGATTTGTACGCATCATTTTTTAATGCGCATTTTCAAAATGTATGTGCATCTTGGCGTTTCCATCCAGGGTTTTTTATGCGATAGTCCAAAATATGCATAAAAATAGGTGGATGGAAACGTAGCTACTGACATTGATTCATACTAGTGAAACAACCAGAAGTCAATAATTTTTCATGAGAGTTGGCCATTTAAAGTGACAGTGACCACTGGCGAAGCGACAAAGTTGAACAGAGTTCAACTTTATGCAAATGAGCAGCGACACAAATTGTTGGCTACCAATGGGAATGCAGACAGCGAAGCTTGCGTGATCTCTCTCAGATCACGAATCGAAAGCGATTTCTGATTTCACTGCCATCTTTATACATTTTTCTTTATCTGTTATGTTTGCTAAAATGTGATCCAGCAACCTGATCTCAAAGGAAATGTAACTATTTTATGAGGGGATTTTGTTTGAATTCGTACGATGTGAATTGTACAAAAATATACGATTATTAGAAAAAGCATGAATGAAGCTCCACCCGTAAACACTCACTGGGGTGAAAGCATACATTCGTATAAATTCATATGGATAGCCACCTCCTAAAATAGTTTAGTTAATTGCCATGAGGTTGTGTTGCACCTACAGGTAGAGGCATCTGTATTTAGTTCTTAATGTGAGAAGATTTAATCAGTAACCAATAATATAAATTGAAACCAGTTCCAAATTAAATGTAAAACATTGAAGCCACTTGGAAGATTCCTCAAAGTAGCTGACCATTCTGTGGCTGCACCAAATATAACATAACAAAGCCAATTTTATAGAGATCAGCCACTGGGCACAAAACACAAAAGTTTGATGGATCAGACCCACACATCTGGCAAAGCATGACAGTCTATGAAGAGACTACCATGGTTTGAAGGAACAGCGTGTTATGGCACAGAAAAGGTTCTAATACTTTGCACTTCACATTCTTATTAGCTCATTAGCTCATCGTTTAGAGTTCAATATAAAGAAACACTGTATTTTCAGTTAACTGCACCAAGTGAGAATTCTTCATGACATTTCAAAAGTGTTTTTGAATGTGACTTTCCTTTGTTACCTTTTGTTGAAACGAGTGTACAGCCAAGAAATCTTTTCTAGCCAAAAAACACAAATCTTGACTGGCGCCTCTATGTTCTAAAGCCTTGAGTTTAAATACAAGTCTTAACATACTTGCCATAGTAAATCACCACCATGTGATATTATATATATATATATATATATATGTAGTCACTCCTTGTTGTTTTTTTTAATGCCAAAATCTCTTGTCGCATGGAGCAATTCGAGACTAAGATTCTTGGTGGTGGGCACACAAGTATTCTCTACAGTGAGTATTTGAGCGAATGTAACTATGGTAAACAAACCCCTGGAACACCTGGAAGGAAACGCTACTGCTGACATATCTACCGATGCCTCATTTGTGCTCCATAACAAGCATTACAAGTTGTTGCATCCAAACATCTACAGCATGAGTGGGTCAGATGAACACCAGGCAGCATGCGGCATTGCTTCATTACGGTCACGAGAAATGGCAACGGTTATGCCTTCATTATACCACACCGACAACCATACTCACCGGTAGCGTGGCGTGCTCTATAGCATTACCCTACAGAAGACAGACAGAGACAAACTTTAGGTCAAAAGTTCAGCGTTTACGACTTTCCCCGGGTTCACAAGCAAGGTCGGTCAACCACACTCTGCGTATGCTCATTTTGGCCGAACTGTTTTACGATCGAAAATCCATCGGAGTGTCAGAGATGGGTTGTGGTTGAGACTAAGCGAGCAAGCATGACTGATGGGACTGTGGCATTGGAGTCATTATCACTTTGGAGTTGTGTGACAAGAAAGCAAGGTTTCCTCACACATGCACGTAAACTTCAGGTTATGTGCAGAGCGGCAAGTTCTTCAGCTATCCGGAGCGTGAACCGGCACGTGTAAGGTTATGAGAACTGGGCTCAGTTAAACAGGATGCAAATTTACACATGCATGGCTGGAATGAACAAACAAACACAACAATATACGTTCTATAACTGAGATTGTTTGCCTGTGCTTGTGTGTTTGGGCGTCTTGTGTAAGTTCAGATGGTGAAAGTGAGACTTTCAGCCTGACCCTAACCTGACCTGGGGTCGTACAAACACTGCCCCCTGTTGGTGAAACCCAGCCAACAACATCAGGGCTGTTTTGTAGTGGGCTTAAAGGAGCTGTTATGAGAGTGAGAGTTAAGAAAAAGGGAGATTTTGAGAGATTACAGAAGTGAAGGGCAGCGCTTGAAGCTGCCACCAGCCGTGAATCAGGAGGAAGGTGTTTGGTTGAGGCCCAAAAAAGGGAAAATCCTTAAATTCTTTGTTTATCAGAAATCCCCAGGGTCAGGGGTCAGGGCCAGTCTCCAATAACCAGAGCCGCAACCTTAGGTCACGCCACAGGATCTCTGTTACTCCATGTCAGCTAAGCCGCAGGGACTTAAACACCCTGAGCACGGCAATCCTCTTACGTGCTATGACCCCACCTAAATTTCCCTCAAAGTTCAAGTGAACTGGGAGTCCAATCACCTTTAAAGCAATGGAGTCTATGGACACAAGCTCTTGGGAACGTCACAATGAATGGCAAACAATGCCAATAAAAGTTACAGTCCTTCATAGAAGGATAATGAATAAATAAGGGAGACCACAGGGTACAATGATGGATGATATGTCACAGGGCCTCGAGTCGAGAGGCCCACAGTGACCTGACTCATAGAAACAAGGCAATGCAATATAAAATTGACATTGAGACTAATAGCACTTGTTCTCCTAATAACGTAACAACATACAATCAATGATTCAATGGAAAAAATATATACATATTTTAAAGATGCATCAAAGCTGAAGAACAAATTTAAAAGAACAAAATAACACTAATATTGTGATGGATTTGGTCGAAAGGGTTGTTGAAGAGTATCTTCGATTTTTTACCTGTATCAATTCCATTCATTTTTTTTTTAATCACTTGAAACAAAAAATCAGTGTAAAACTTTACAATAAGGTTGTATTTGTTAGCATTAGTAAATGCCTTAGCAAACATGAACTAATAATAAATAATACAGCTTGTCAGCATGTATTAATCTTTGCTACTTAATGCCAATCAAGAATTCATGTTAATTCACTGTGCAGACGCAACTATAGGTTTTAAAAATGTATTAGTGAATGCTGACATTAACATGAACTAAGATTAATAAATGCTGTAGAGGTATGGCTCACTGTTGGTTTGTGTTAAAAATGTATTAACCATGTCAAATACAATCTTATGGTTACAGTAAGTGTTACCAATATAAGCAATTGATAAAAAAGTCACAACAGCAGAATTTAAAGGCACAATACAAAGATGCCACAACAGTGAATGAACATGAAACACTCACAGGTAGGTGTGTGAACACGGCAAAAGTGCTGCAGAGAAAAGCGATGAGGTCACTCAGATAGTCACTGGCCTGCCCGCCTCCCTGTGCAGCCGTCCAATCATAATCCGCCAGTTGTAGAAACTGGTCAATCTTTTGATTCAGGTTGGTGTAGATCTCTTCTTCAGCGGCATGCCTTGCATCCTATATGAACGGTGAGAGAATCAAAGCAATAATGCATAACATGATTAACAGTCACCACAACAAGGCATTTTGTGGTTCGCTTGGCAAAAAAGAATACACAGAAAAGCCAGATTAAGTTTTCAACATCATGTCTGAGCTAACTGACAAAAAAGCCTCTGGCTGCAGTCTCTTACCTTGAAGGTGGAAGTTCCATAGAGTTTGGTGGCATTAATGGTGTCAGGTGGCACGTTTGTTATGTTGGAGATGAACTCCTCTAGGTAGTGACAGGACTGCTCCAGGTGAGTGGTGTTGATGATGATCTGAACCAACTTTGGGAATCAAATGCAATTTTAAATCAATACTTTGGATCCTTACATAATCCATGTAATCTATTGAAAGATCCAGTGCTATTATTTACATATTCATTTTCATATGAAAAGGAGTTGTGGCAGAGAGACGATGAGATATAGTAGTTTGTAAAAATGTCACAATATACAGATATTGTCAATAATCATATTAATAACTGTGATTATTGATAACGTGTAAGACTACACATAAAATAATATTGTAAATAATTCAGCGCCAGTATCTGGTTGACACTCCAACATAATAAGTGGTGGTATTAAACAATTTTCTTTTATTTTGCCTTAGGACTCTCTCTCTCTGCCTCACTACACTTGTATCTTGAGTGCGATTCATTTGCCAAAGAGCAAAAACACAAAATAAACAATATTAAAGATCCATTTGACTGATAGCACTATTTCATTTTATTATGTATCACAATAATATAACTATTGTAAATTCTGTGAAGTTGTTATTGTGTCTGATATTTACTTCATATCTATAGAGATACAAAGATGACATGTTCACATACAATGTATAAAAAAGCTTACGGCGTGTAAATAGCATGTTCAATAGTTATGCATCATAGTGTTATGCAGATACAGGTACATAAACTTTAGCAAAAATTATTGCAGTACCCTAATCACAGAGTAAAACAGTGCATTAGAGCAAAGATTCTGGAGGTATGAGTAATAACAACCGGCAAACATGCCAAATGGGAGCAATTCCAAAGGGGAAAGGGTACAGAGAGGAAGTTGAGGGTATGTTTAAAGGGACAGAGAGGGTCTGTCTGTGGAAAGCAGACCTGGAGCTGCTCTACGTTCAGTCAGTTAGTCTGTGGTGCACATTTCGAGGTCCACAGGCAGGCCAGAGCTGTCAGCAGTAAGGCACTGAGGCACATGGGTGCTAATTGAGCCCAGACCTTTAGCTTGGACCCTTGGTTCCCTCCCACCTGCTCTCTTCCCTCATGGTGCACCATGCAGGGAGGGAAGCCCGGCGCAGAGCCCGGGTCACACTTCCGCACCTCTGCCAGATCCGGGGCAGGAGAAGGGGAGGAAAGGAGCGTGATATCTGATCTGGTGCCTGACTGTGTGTGTACAGGCTATGCTGCACAGCTAACAAAGTAATACCAACATTAAAGCCTTTGGTTCAGTGTCAGCCATCTGAATGAACTGAACTTAAGATGATATTAACAGGCCTTGCTGCAACAGTAGCGCCCATCTCTAGATCAGCAGAGCAGAGAACAGACTTAACAAACTTGTGCAAGAAACACGGGCAGCCAAAATGAAGTAGGGATGAAGAAAAGAATGACAGTTTAAAGGAGTCTATTTAAGAGGTGTGAAGAATTACCTAGATATAAGGCATCGAGAGACTATATAGTGCAAAGGTCAGATTAGTTTAGAACACTTTTCAGTGCACTCAGTAGGCAGCTCACTCACTGAGCATCTTGATGAAAAACAAGGATGGGAGTAAACCAGACACATACACGCACGAAAAAAAAGACCAAATCAGTTTTTATCTAATTTTAAAATGTACTATTTGTAGGTATGTGTTTAGGTCAAATGATCATTTGTTTTATTTTGTGAACTACAGTACTAACAATATTTCTACAAAATTTGAAATAAAAACATGGTTTCTCTTTGCATACATTTGCAGACAATGAAAACTGGAGAAACAGGTCAAAAGAACACAAAAGATGCTCTGTATTTTTCAGACCTCAAATCCTGCAAAGTAAACAAGCTCATGTTCACTTTTAAACAATACAACAGTAATATTTGTACATGTACTTAAAAAAAATTTTAAAATATCTTTTCATGTGATAACCTCAAGTTTTATCACAGTTTTCATGCGTCTTGTCATGATGTCAGTCTTTCACATTGCTGTTGGATGACTTTGTCACTCCTGAGATTTAATGTTGTTGAAATACAAAAGACACTGGACTGGAATGGCCACAATACATCTAAATGCATATTAAATGAAAATTTGCAATGGTCTTAACATTTTTTCTGCGACTGTATATTGAAGGAAAATAACAAAGATTCTCACCTCCGCCAGTCCTACGTTCTTCTTCTTTGTGGCATACTGTAGACAGTGACTGAGGGTTCGTGTGAGCAGCAGGTTTGTAGATTTACGGATCATGTCATCAATTTCTGTCGAGCTAAACAAGAAAGTGTATGCTGTTAGATCAGAAATGTCTTCTTTTTGAACAGAAAAGCATTCCATTTCTTGTACTTCAAGATGCTTTAGACACTTTGTGATAACATACTCATTGCTAAAACAATACTTCACCCAAAATAAACCCAAAATAAAATTTTGTCATTATTCATTCACACTTATGTCAGTCAAAACCTTCAAAAAAAAAGAAAATATTTTGCCAAATGAATTTGTGTGCATACAATGGAAGTCAGTGGGGGCTAAAGTTGTTTGGTTATCTACGTTTTTCAAAATATCTTCTTTTGTGTTCTGGAGAAAAAAAGTCATACAGGTTTAAAATGACATGATTTTTGAGTGAACTTTAAATTTCCATCCTGGTTGACTACAAATAACACATATAGCTACAAGCAGCAATTAAGGGGTCAAGCCCTACAAGGGCACAAAGGGAAATACATGTGGACATTTCTGATTATTAGTTTCTGCACAGCAGATATGTAAAAGCATAAAGAGCACAATATAACTGCTTATAACTTTTTCACCAAACTTGTGTGAGGGGAACAAGATGTGCCAGTGATGATGCATACCAAGTTTCGTGTCAATACACAAAAGTGTCGCGAAGACACAGCCAAATGACCCTTTGGTGTGCTCGTCTTGATTTTGTTGAGGCTGTATATGAGAACCATTTGATCAATCAAAAAGCTTTTATTAACTTTGTTTATGGGTGTCTCTAGAAGCTATACAGTATACAAAATTCTGTGCAAACCAGACAGCTTTTGTAGAAGGAGTTCGAAAAAGTATGTTTTTATATAATTCAATATGACAGACAGGAAGTATGGTGGAATATGACAACTTTACATTTACATTTATGCATTTGGCAGACGCTTTTATCCAAAGCGACTTACAGTGCATTTAGTCTATACATGTCTTTTTTTAATCAGTGTGTGTTCCCTGGGATCGAACTCACAACCAAATTTTGTTAGATCTCTTGACCACTAGGGGGAACTGGCCTATAACTTTACAGGTCCTCTCAGAACATGACCTTGATGAACCCTACCAAGATTCGTAGGGATTCGCCATTGCGTTTCTAAAATACTGCATTTTACGACAAAATTCCAAATGGGCAACGCCCACAATGGCAGACCGGGGAAATATTTTGGGCATGTCAGATTATCACATTTTGAAAACCAAGTTTAAAAACAGGGAAAGGCAGTTAGCACACCAGAAAATTGCTTATAACTTTTGACCATTAGGTGGCACTGTCACCAAATTTCTCTGGGCCGAACAAGATTTGCCAATGATGATATGTACAAACTTTCGTGCCAATACACAAAGTTTTGCAGTGTCAATGTTGAAGTCAATCAGAATCAGTAACGTTTGTTTAATTATAAGGCCACTAGGTGGCGCAGCCCACCACCTTTTATGTGTGTTGTCAGACTGTGTCCATAAATCAACGTGTAAAGTTTGGTGAATATATCTCATTTCGTTTAGAAGTTATAAGCATATACACTCAGAAAAGCAAAAAAAATAACACGAGCCAAACTTTCTTTGCATTTTTCGGCCACTTACCATGGAAATTTTGACATTTGGCATGTGACGTATCATAAACCACAAAATGTTCTGTTTTTCCTATGCTAGTTTCGTCTCGATCGGAGTAACGGTTGTAAAGTTATTTACGATTGTTTTTTTTTTGCGCTAAATCACACTACAGGCCAAACAATAAGGTGAAACCTGGCATGTTTAGTATTGTTGGACTCTGCAAGGATTCAGAAATCCAAGTCAGAAACTCCCAAGAAAATCTGTCAACCGCAGACAAAGTCAAAGGCCTGTAAATATATTTCCTGACCACTAGGTCCGAAACTTTACGGGCTCTCTCAGGGCATGGTGCTGATGACCCATACAGAATTTCCTAACGATACGCTAATGCGTTCCTAAAATACAGCATTTTACTAAATTTTTCAATATCGCCGACGCCCAAAATGGCCGACATGGGAAGACTGGACATCGTTCGACTCTGCATGAGACCAATTTTTTGATTTTTGGACAAACTGTTTGGAAGTTATAAGCAAAAATAGCCATTTTTCGTAACTTCGGACAACTAGGTGGCGCCGAAACACAGCATGTTACACCGTTTATATAACATCCATCACTGAAATGCCGTGAACAAACAGTTACACCTAAACTTCACTATCGCAAGAGTAACAAGCTCAGCTGCAGCTGCAGGCCCACAGCGCAGCCAATCTTGATGGTAAGCGGGTCTCGGTTGGCGCGTTGGCGGGCTCTTTCTTTCGCCTTGCCGTGCTTCTCAGGGAGAATTGCCCAATAAAAGGCATAGGATCCCTGTTACGAAACAGGTGCAGCTGAACGTCTTTCAGACCCAACATATGGAAAGCAGAATCAGAAACAATGCTTTTGTGGGCCAGACTTACATAAGCACCGTCTGAAGCACGAAGTGTCCTATGTGCTCTAATCTCAGGCTTATTACCCCACCTCCTCTGAGTGAGAAGCATTTCAAAGTGGAACCAAAAACAGAGCAAGATGCCGACGTATACACACATGAACACTTACAGTATATCCACACAGACAGGGACTAAAGGACTTCACTCCGCTCCTCAGAGCCCAATAATCACATTCTCTGGGTTTCAGCGATGCATGATCGAAAACCAGAGACCAACCACACACAAATACACAGTTTAACTTAACATGAGGGAAAAGGGGGATATCATGTGTCTTTGCTCTTCTCTTATGTCTTATTGACGAACGATGGGGGTGGGCAAAGAAAGGAGGCTAATTTTGTCGACCAGTGGTCCCGTGCTCATTAGTGTGACTGCAGCTGCATCGTCCTCTACGTCCACCCCACCGAATTGTTCACAAATGATTAAAAAGAGAGTTAAAAGAAAAAGGGACAATAAGTCTCAAATGTGTCAGTCAATGCGAGCCAAGGCCCAGGGTGCAATAGCAGTTCTCCCTCAATCCGGGCAACAAACACATTCCTCGCAAATTACTAAATCGTCTCTCATTGTGTTGAGAAAGGCTGAGAAGGAATTTAAAAACGTTCCTCTTCTCAGCGGGGGGGAAAATCTGTGCGCTCCCTCTGCTAACTTGGCAAAAGGGAAACTGAACTGATCAAGAGATGGAGGACAAAATAAAAAGACAGGCACAAATTAATTCTAATAAATTCAAACAGGTCCATGTGCATACAGTAAGTAGAAGCATACAGACGAATATAATGATAAATACACTCGCACCCACAGTCCGACCCCAAGGTCGCTGTGCAGTATTCAGTGTTACATTGTTGAGAAATCATACAATGACTTGAGGTTTTGGTTTTCAGCTTACCCTTGTCTGTCGAACTATGTTCTATAACACAAGTCTGATCTCGTGAAGAAACATTATGGAAATGTTTTCAAGACAATGCTATATAGTGTTAAACCTCAGTGTGAATCAAGTGTGAAAAAGGACCGTCTTTGAAATGAGGACAGAGGGAATCTATCGAGTACCAAGGCAAGGCAACAATTGGTCTTTTGTGATGAGCTATCTGGAAACTGACTGCATGTTTGGATGAATTCAAAGCCTCTGGCTATTCCTCATCATAAAGGGGGAAGGGCTACAAAAAAGACAGAGAAATTGGGGTCTGATTAAAAACAGACGTTATACTGGCATTTTCTCTCACACTTATTCACTGAAAAATGGGGAGGGCAGCTTTACAAAAACATAGAGAGGGACAAGACTTGATTCAAAACCCCGAACACAAAACAGGAGACGCAAATAAGAAATCAAACATCACCTTGGAGCAAAGCTGATAACATCTGTTATTTAACCATCACAAACAAAATTGTAATGTTAACTCAAATGTATCTTCAGGTTAGCTGCCTGATTTGGTCAATTTGGAACATGAGGTCTTGTAAGGAAGGGCTAAAGTTTACTGGACGTTCAGTGAAGGAGTCCGAGACATTCCTCATGTCTGGTCTCCGAGCACCTGCACATGGACCCCTTCCCTCTCTCTCAAACCACATCTCATCTCAATATTAGTGGAAGGAGACCACAAAGACTAATTGCCTCCGGTGTACTAGCCTGAGTAGTATGCAGACCTGTTCCTTTGCTGCTTTAGTGTGTCAATCATAGATTTCCGTTTCCAACAGCAACAGGTATTTTGCCCACCCCCCTTCATACATACCCTACACACAATAACCAGCATTCTGACCCTGCTGTCATCCGAGAACTCTGGTTTGAACGCCATCTGGCCACCTCTTTTCCCCATACTCAATAACACTCGTGCTAATAAGGATCCATTTTTACAAATGTCAAATACGCAAAAATCCAGCCAGCCGAGCCCTTATTTGACAGTGTTCTTAAATTAGCCGTGGAAAAGGAGGGTTTTGGCTGGATCTGGAACCCTTGGACCCCACACACTGAGGCTCGGACTGCTCAGAGTACAGCCAAGAGGGGTCAAATGTTTATTTTTGAATTTTACTTGACACGAGCGTTGGGATCGACCACGTTCCGTAAACCACAAAGGACGTGGTGGATATAAAAGGAGGCAGTGAGTAGCCAAAGTATTGGCTTGAAGTCCCATAAGAAGTGAGACAACTTCTGTATAAACGCAAACTTTAATGCAAATTTAGTATACAACACACAGTTATACATGGCACTGACTATTAAACTACAAATCTGAAATCTAAAATGGCTCATCATTCCCAAGGCCTATTTTTACACATTATACCACATACATGTACTATGTGAGGGATAATGTACAACTTGCTATTCATTGTCACAATATTATAGCATTTATTAGTGCAAGAATTTACAATGTGAGAAGACAGAGGATTGATATAAAAGACATAACACATCTACATCAAGTACGAAATTGAATTGGAATATCTAACTTAAGATTCACCATACTGTTAGGTCTGATGTCAATATTTGGTGGTTTAAAGTATTTTTTCAAACAGTTTTCCATAGTCAGGTAAGTGAATTGTCAGTCACATCCATAACGGAATTGTCACATCCATAACATTCTTCATAAATTGGCACAAAAAAAGTTTAAATATAAAAACTATTTCATGTTCCATGAAGAGTCATCCCTTCTCCATTTGTTGTGTATCATTGCTTCTGGTTTGCACATTTTAATTTGCAGAATCCTAAAAAATGTTACATCCATAACACATTATTTTATCCCTCCTTTAAAATTGAAAACTTGTGCATAGACTGGTATTTTTCTGATGTCTGAATCAGGGGTTTAGTAAAATAAAAACAGATGGTTCGATATATCCCTAATAAATACATTCTTTGAGAATTTATATTTCAAGTTTTGAATAAAAATGTCACATGCATAACACTCAAATTGCCCATTTAAAGTAAATATTGCAGTGATTTTGGAATGTATTTCCTAACACAATGCGCAGGTAGTCCAGAACAGGGCAATCATTCCCTTGAATTTAAGCCAAAGATCTGAGAACTATGTTCAAGTACATTCTATTATCATGGGCATCATCTGCAGGCGACAGTGTTAAGAGTGTCTGGTCGGCTAGACGGTGTCTCAAACATAAGAAATCACTAATGATGATGATAATGGAGAAGTAATTTGGTAGGATTTAGGTTTATATGTGTTTTCCGTCCCAAAGCATGCTCCCAAATTTCCTCAGTGAACCCATAAGGCGTGACACGCCCAAAAACCACATAAACACGCACACGAGGATTAGGATGCCCGGAGGAAAGATCCGCTTCTAAAATAACCAGACCTGACGGGGCGCTCAAAGAAAGAGCCAGAGACAGGCAACATCAAACGATTGCATGTGGAAGGAGACGTCTTGGTAAACAGCTTAATCAGAAGGCTGTGCCTTTCCCCCAGACGGAAATGCCAGCGATAGCAGCACAAGACAGTGACCTTTAGGCCCGACCCCGTGACCTACTGTTCCGTTTAGGAGATTAGGAGACGGGTAAGATATCAGATCGCAACACTACGTGTCTGGGCTGGGTGGTAGAGTAATGGTTAGGGATGAGGGCGTTAAAACGAAGGTTGAAAGTTCAATCTCAAGCAGAAATGACCCAGGTTTTGAATTTATCATGATCTTTATTACACAGATTGTTTATATCGAATAACATGTTGCGAGTTTAATAAGAATTGATAAACTCTAACATCTGGTCTCCAAAGTATGTGATCAATGATGTGACCAAAGACAGTTCGAGTCTGTCTACACTTTTCAAAAACACCAACTTAATATAACAGGTTGCTTAACAGGTCCTTAGATGCCGACATAATATCGCTTGTTTATTGGGAAAGACAAAATTGCAGTTTTCACAACTGTTTGATTTCTACCCATACGAAACGGACTTCTCTTCTGAGAAATATCATAAAGGGAGATCATACCGAGACACCATTTCAAAGAGCCGTTTATGCTGTCCAACAGTCTGCAGATTAAGAGTAGGCCACACTAAACAGTTCAGAGCATCTGGCAACCTCATCAGTAATTCTTAGAACTCATAAATTGACCAGAGATCAGTCAACACAGAGAAAAATTCCTTGAAAAAACAACCACTAGCACAGAGCATGCAATTAATTAGGAAAACACACAGAAACTGTTTGGTGCCGATGGAACTTGCGGCTTCTCTGGGGGATTGACTTAGACAATGGGGTGGGTTTAGTGATTTCATAACAGAAAAATGAAAGGTAAAAAAACAACAAATAGGCAGACTGGCATTCAGGCGGCATTATTTGCTAATGAGGACATTTGGACACAAGGATTATGTATGCAGGTGTAAAACAGCTTAAAGGATGGTTCCTAGTACTAAATGCACACACTTACCTAAGGTGCAAGTCCTCTGAGTATTTCAAGCAGGCATAGATGAATTCTTTGAGCTGTGAATATACTTTAGGCACAAATTCAGAAAATGGCAGCTTCTTCGGCAAAGGCATCTGTGTAAAAGAAGAATTATCCTGGTAAATGCACAAAGCTTTACAAGGGTGCTGTGTTTTTTTCACCAACAACTGTTTCGCACACCATGAAGGAATGGTGCAGGTAAAAACAAGTATGGCTCTATCAACAGCAGCAAAATTCCATTAGCACCTACACTGAAACAGTATGCAGCCAGTTGTCCAGAAGGTTACAGACAAAAATAAAAAATATTGCATTTCAACATTTGTGTTGTAAAGCTGAGTTTACAGTATAATTATTTTGATAACATAATATTTGAAATATCTTAAATATATTTATAAATAAATATGTTTATTAATATTATTAAATTAAATTAATCTATATATATTAAATCATATTTAAGGTGGACTATTAGTTGTGTGACCAACATAATGTTAACCTTTAAATGCATTATTATGATAACTATGATAACTTCTGTAGTGGCTGATGTGCAGCTATGCCATCAAATCCCATGCAAATAAAATAAATGGCTTTTTGAATAGCTTTCCACTATAGTGAGTAAGGGATAATGTACAGGCAGCCGGTTGTTATCGCAGAAATAAACCCCGACAGTGTGATCAGGACCCGACGCGAAGAGGAGGGTCTTGTATCACACTGAAGGGGCTTATTTCGCGATAACAGCAGACTGCTTGTACATGTTCCTGCTTATTACACATGAGAAAAAACTGGACATGAAATGTGAATTTGAAATATTTTATTATCTTATTTTTACCGAATGCAGACCTTCCGCGAGGAAAAGAGGTTTACTTTTGGTTTTAAGGTAAGAAACGACGTTCAAATGTCACAAACAGGCAATTTGGTTCAATCATTTGTAAATATAATGTCATATGTTATTAAAAGACATATTTATATTTAATTTGTAAAAAAACCTGTCATTTGCTGCATCCGGGTTACCGTGTGTTATTAGTTTTGAGAGGTTGTAATCTGGGAATAACGAACCTGCAAATGTCACGACTGGCCAATCAGAATCAAGCATTCCAAAGAGCCGTGTAATAAGAGTTAATATATTTAACGTTTTATGATTTTACGATTTTATTTAAGCAAACCGGTTGCCCTAAAAATAGTAATGTGTATTGAAAACTTGAGTGAATTTAACTTTGAATTAAAATTTCCAGCTCTTCCAAGTTAAATCCACTTTAATCCATATTAAAACACAAGATTTCTTGCATTTTCTTTGGTAACAGACAGTTTGCCACCAGCAAAGCCGAAATTCCTTTAAAATAAAGAACAAAGAGCATACAAACTGCATGATAAAACAGCTGTAAGTACTAAGATAGCTAACCTCCTTTGATTACTGTAACAGTATTGGGCTGCAATTCTTGTTGACGTCAATGAAAGAAATTAAACGCATGGTTTCGTTCAAGCACCTCCGTGGATGCGCATGTTAGTAATCAACTTCTTGAACATTTGTGCCTATGTGAGGGACTGTAGGATGTGCAACTGATGCAACCCATGAGAAAGTCTTTGAGATAAAAGCTTTCTTATGGGTCTGATGCTCACGTTGTCAAGTTCGGGATCCTGGAAGGGGAATTGGCCTGTGATTCGCTGGTACTCCTCTGGGGTCGCCACAGGTATGGGGCTATAGTTGTCTTGATCCAAGATTTGCCTAATCAACAGAATAAGTGGGTGTCATGTCAGTTTTGTTCAATGAGAAAGACAGTGACTGAACTGAACTGACTTCACAGATGAATCGCTCATAAACCCAAGGGCAATAGCGGCGGTATATTTAAAACGACTAAATGATCTAAAAAACATTCCCTGGAACCATGAGCAGTGTGTCTGTGCAGCAAATACACACACAGAACGCATCTTTGTGAATGCCCGTGTTCTCAAAGCAATGAATTATTGAGGCAATTATAGACTCCAAATCCTCTTCCCTCCATTGAATGAGTCAAGTGTCTCTGACATGGAACGAAAGAGACTTCAAACAAGGTTGTGACAACCTTTCCATCTCATTTGAGATCAAGATTCAAGACGAAGAAGTCTTGAATCTTGATCTCAAACTATCCTCCTGAGAGGAGCTTTAAAGTATTTTTATTAATGAATTGACATTTCTGCTGTATCAACATTGTATTAAATGCATTTTAAAGGGATCCCAGGACAAAAGAGAAGAAAATGTTTATCTTTCAAGCAATATGATTTAGTCATACGGGGGGAATTTGATCAGTGATTTTATATAGTTTGGCCTGATAACATTTCCCTGTCCTTCAACTGTTGTAAATCCTTCAATCCACAGCTTCAACATCTCAGGATACCACAGACATCAGATTCAGGCAACTTCCTGAAATGCTATATAAACCACCACATAGCTTACTTTTTTGAAATTTTTCGTAGCCAAGTATCGAATTATACAGCACAACAAATCATGTACAGAAATCTGATTTAAGTTGAACATTTCTTATATTTGGAAATAATTCCAGCAGTATGGATTTAGTAAACTGACAACCAAATCATCATTATCGTTTCTCTGGTGACAAACAGATACAGAGATGAAGAAAACAGAGAGGGAGCACCTAAAAGACTGATTCCACTTCTTTAGCAGGATCTCCCCATACTGATCTCTCATCTCCAGCAACATGTCAAACAACTGGTTTACTGGGAAACCATAACCCTGCAGAAAGAGAAAAGGAGAAGTGAAACATCTTTTTTAAATTTACAATTAATTTTTTGGTCAATAAGTAAAAGTGGTTTTGTTCGGGCCAAAAACAACAGCAGTCCTGATGGTCAGGCAATACACCAACTCACCTGCAGCGTGTCTGCAAAAAGCACTATGAGGTTCTTCAAATCCAGAATCAGGTCTGGGTCAGTACAATAGGACTAGAGACAGAGAGAGATGGATTACAGCAGGACCACAGGTGTGATGTATGAGATGCGTGACAAATACATAACCTAAAAAATAGCATTTTTAACATTGGTTTTACCATTTCCGAAAAGTATATTTGATATATCTGACAGTTGTTATTGGTGTCTTGCAATTGCTAGTGAAATGAGCATGTTGAGCGAATAGTGAACAGACATACTGAATGGGTGCGCAAGGCTGCAATGGTCTTGGACAGGGCCAGCTCCCACAATTCCTCCACGTAAGCCCTGTTAACCAGACCCTGTGTGGTGTGCAAAATATGGTCCTCCACTACAAAGAAACTACAAGAAAAAACGATTAATATGAGAGATTAGTATGAAAATATGCCAAACAGGCACAATGAGCTTTGCCAGTTCTGAGTCCATAAGAGGAGCCTAGCAAACAATCCCTGACATCCCACTGCGGGAGTACCCTGAGCCATCCTTGTGCCACTCAGGATGTTTATAAAAGCCTCTATTCCAGACACCAGCCTTCCCCACATTCCCATCCAGACACTCGGAATAACACCCATCTGCCACTACACATCCCCAAAATCATAAATTTTAAAGCCCAGACGGTTTTTCGGCAGCAGTGGGATGGAGATTTAGGAAAGGGCCGGAGGAAGGGTGGTGTTTGGGTAATGGGAGAGTCTGACCTGAGCCAGGAATGGATTCGGCTGTTTTAATTCTCCCCTTTATTAAAACATATGTTACAAGCATGTACAGTATAATTGATTTTCGGTTAATTTTGCCATTTCAAACAAAATGCACACTGCACTTACCCGACAATTTGATTGAAGTAGCGCCTGTACCCCTCTAATGTTTCATGCTGGAGACCACCCAAGGAAAGGAGAGTTTATGAACATTAGTCAAATGAGCAGTCTGCCATTATACTCTTATTATATGTTTTCATGGAACCATCAACAATTTCCAACAGATTTACACCTAAAATATTTCCCTAAAAAGTCTACATTAGATTTGCTTTGGAATTAAATATTTCTAAGAAAGAATGTTACCTATTCAAATTAAGTCACAGAGCTGGTGAAATAACATTTAATAAACAATTTCATTAAATAAATGACCTCAACACTTACTATAAACATAATGCATATAGTAACTTTGTATAAGGTGTAAAAAAACGTTACAATTTGCACACAGCAATTACAAAACATATGGTGGTAAGAAATTAGCAAAATAACGTGACAGTACAGTAACATTTTATTTTATGTATTGAGGGAGGCTGGTGCATTGAGAATGACTAGATGGTATAGACCATTTTGCAGGAAGTAAATAACCCTGGTCTCAGAAGCACTTCAAAAATGTTAACAAAATACAATCAGCAGAACATTAAAACTGAATCAAACGTTACACTTTAGAACTTGATTATATGTGTAAAAAAAGCTACATCTAAAACAAAAAGTCAACAGAGACAGTGCAATCTGAGATCATACCATGTTCGAGTGGGGCTGCAGTACTAGTCGGGCCTGTTTCCGTCTCTGCTTCCTGTAGTAGTTTTCAAACGTGTCCCTGGCACCCTGGGTACAGCAGATGAATGAAACGGAGACTGTTACTATGGCAACAAACCCTAATAAGTGTCCTTTAAAGGGATAGTTCACCCAAAAATGAAAATTCTTTCTTGAATTACGCATTGTATAAATTTCTTGGTTTGGTTGAACACCGAGAAAGATATTTGGTAGAATGCTTGTAACCAAAACAGTTCTTGGACCCCACTGACTACCATAGTAGGAAATATTACAATGGTAGTCAAAAGTGCCCCAGAACTGTTTGCTGCCCTACATTCTTCAAAATATCTTCTTTTGTGTACAACAGAACAAAATGATCAAGTAATTTTTCCTACTATGCTAGTCAATGGGGTCCATGAACTGTTTGGTTACAAGCACTCGTCCAAATATCTTTCTCGGTGTTCAACCAAACAAAGAAATTTATACAGATTTAACTCGGAGGTGATTAAATGATGACAGAATTTTTATTTTGGGGTGAACTGTCCCTTTAAGACATAGAATAAGTCGTGCAGAACCAGAGTAGTGATTGAGAGGAGCTCTTCTCTCTCCAGTTGATGTCAGAAACAGTAGAGTCAAGTTTCAAATAAGCACATATCAGTTGAGTTCTTTTCTAATCTCATAACGAAACTCATACCACAATGCACCAAAGGACTGTGGTTTAAAAACAAAAGCGCTCATTCACCACTTAAAGACTTGATCCTTTTCCCCAAGTGCAGGGCCTGCCCGCTGCCTATCTTACACGAACTGTTATCAAAGTCTGTAAGGTCATGACACCAAGTCACCAACAGAGCAGAGCGCAGAAACGATAACATGCTCTAACAGAGACACAGGAATAAAGACAGAAAACAGAGGCAGTATGGTTGGAGCTTATCACTACTTTCATTGCCTCTCAATTTAATCAAGTGACTGTGTTTCTTTTACAAAGACAGTACACAGGCTTGATCACACTATCACTTCACATCTAACAGAAAGTGGTACTCACTCGCCTCAGAGACTCAATGCACAAGTTTATTTTTTTACTCACTCATTCTTTTAGTATTAGAGATGCATCGATATATTGGCCAATAAGTGATAAATACAAACCGAACAACCGATGATCAGGGCCGATATATCCTGACAATCAAAAGAGGACAGGAAAATGCAATGAATTTGTGCCCTGTATTTAGAAAATGTTAAGAAACATCACCAGTTTGATGTTCAATATTAATAGTCATTATATGAATTAATAACATTCAGAAAGTTAAGAAATTATCATTTAAAGTGATACTTCACCCAAAAATGAAAATTCTGTCATCATTTACTCACCTTCGAGTTGTTCCAAATCTGTATACATTTATTTTTTTCTGATGAACACAGAGAAAGACATTTGGAAGAATGCTTATAACCAGACAGATTTTGCCCCCCATTGACTCCCACTTCATTTTAAGGTGAAGTATCGCCGCTAAGTATCACGGAATTATTATCGGCATCTACAGATACAGATCGGCTATCGGTATTGGTGGAGATGATTCTTAAATATATGTTTAAATGGCACTTCTCTTGGCTTGTCTGTTAACTCAAAGCTACGGTATTTATCTTTTGCAGAACAAAAAAAAAATGTTTCATGGTCAGAAAGAATTCTAGGATTGCCCACTCAATGGAATGCCATCTGCAAGTTTGGTCTTTTGGATATTTGGATCACAGTATAGTGTTGCTATGTCATGGAATATCTTTCCCAATACAGCACTTACAGATTTTGGAGCAGAGGTGTGTACTGCTTTTTGACTTTGTGTTATTTAGCTGATGGTTCGACCATCAAAGCATACCTATTACGCCACAACACTGAGTCCCTAGAGGGGTTTGAACCTGCAAACCTTCAGATACCAGCCCAGGCCTTTGACCACTGGGTTACGCAACCCCTAGACCACCCAGATGTAATGATGTGTGAGGAGGAATACAGTTTGAAAATGTCAAATAACTGAGAAATAACCTTTAATAACAGTAGGGATTGAAAAGATATTCAGGTTTGACCCACAACAGAAGACAGAAAGGAAAAATTCTGTGGAAATCTAAATGAAGATAGTAAAATAGAACTGTTGGAAGAACTTCTGTTGAGTGCAAAAAAGCTGCAATAAGTAGTTATGTGAGAAAACACTTGACATTGCTGTTTTTATGGCATAATGAATGACTTGTGCAACTTTACTTTTAAGATCAGTCTCTAAAACTGTGTTGAGAAGTCCAAGTTATTTTATACCAGCAAGAATTAGATTTGATTGGATGTTGGAAGCCTGGCCACTGGACTGTCAGTCCCACCATCGAGCCGAGACATAAATCATGCTTGCAGATTTGGAGGACGATGGGAAGTTTCACATTTTGACAAAAGATTATATGAGGGCACATGAATAAAAAAAGAATAACCCACACAGATAAATAATTTGTAAGCACTAGTAGTATTCCACATTTATTCCATTTTAATTTTATGGTGACTTTAACAATAGATAAGCAATAAGGAGACCTGACCTGAAGTAGGATGCAAATATTACATCTAAATAAGTAAATCAGCTGATGCTGGTAGAGAAGGCATACTTTGTTCTAGGTATAAAGGGAATTTAATGGATCAGTCGCCATCACTCAAAATCCGGTTAAAACGCCCCATCTCTTACAGACGTTCTTAACCCTAACTGCCGTTGACTCTGTGATTCACTTATCATAAAATACAGAGCCAAGATCAACTAAGCAAGACCAAAAAGTTCAGCCTCTATCCTATCTCTTCTGAGACAGAGAGTGATGGATAGACTGGTGCTGGATAGCTGGAGTCTGGGTGTGGTTCTCTGGACCACAGAAGTAGGATGGAGGCCTGTGCCTTTTCCTTATCCATGGTTTGTGGCAGCAGCTGGCCCATCATCATTCTGTTTACACTGATCAGAACTCCAAGCAGGACTGGGTACAACAGACCAGGGCCGGATTATCCAGTGGGCATTATGGGCACCGGCCCAGGGGCCCATGCGCGCTTGGGGCCCATGAAAGGGGGAGAACATTTCACAAAACAATGTTTTCGCTATATTCATTCTGCCGTGTGCCTCTCTGGCCCGCACACACGCAAGTGCGCATAAAACAGTGTTTCTAACGTACGCAAGTCTGTCTCTTGATATAGTAACTTTTACAAACCCTTTAGCAGCTTTTGTTCAGGAGAAGCACAAAGCGAAATATCCAGCGACCCTCCGATAAAGCTTTCATTCAGTGGGAAAATGTCGCCTGTGCTGTCCCGCGAGCGCAAGGACTCACTTTCCCCGTTGAGGGATCGTCTCACTGAGCGGCAGGAAGAAGCAGCACATTCGACAGGTGACTCCTGAATGAAATGAGTACAAAACAGCGTTTCCAACAACCTGTCACTGTTATCGACTGTTTGAATGTATAAACATGAACACATTTCATCTGTAAATATGCATATGGTTACCTAGACAGAGGCTGTGTGAAAGAATATAGCCAAAATCGCCGCTTTTTGAAACTGATAATATGTAAATGAAAACGGCTTTATTGCTGTAAATATAATCTATAGGCTAAGTTAGAATACCCTCACGGTTGTCTTTAAAATCTCAAAAAATAAGATTTTTTTTACATGTATTTGGTGGTGTTTCTTCGCCAATAATGAATTTTGATATAATGTTGATCAGGTCTAACTGCCTTACTTTACCGAATTTTTTGCCTTCGTTATTAGAAAATCCAGAGTGCTTTTAAATACATTGCAAAATGTTTACTTAAACAGACTCGTAACATATAGGCTAAAGAAGTATACCTATAATATTCGTTAATGCCGTTTAACACATTACACGCTTACATAAGAACGTGAGTCGCGCGGTGCTTGTTACACAAATGATCAAATTGACAAATTACTCTTATAGTATAATCATTGACAAAGTCTGCCCATTAATTCTTAGAAAAATGAATATGTTTATAAGAAAATATTTGAGAATTACTTTTAAGAATATTCTTAAGAAGGTCCTATAATTTATCTGAATAAAGTTCTTATATTTTCTCTTAAAAACAGTTTTGTTAATCCGGTGTGTTTGTGTGTGAATTATGGAAGAATCTGATAGAACTGAATTAATAGGTAGAGGTGAGGCAGTGTGTGCTTGCAAATGCCAGTGAGTCACCTCACAATGAGCGATGTACGTGATCCTACACGTAGTACCATGTAGGCTATTTCAAAACTTTATTGTGTGCCCGTGCGTATGGGGGGGTCTACAAGACACTTGTGCCCAGGGGCCCCTGAATTCTTAATCCGGGCCTGCAACACACACGTTGTTCAGAGACTCAGAGAGCACTTTTCCACCATCGCGCCGAATCGTTCTAGTTGCTTATTCATTCCACATCGTGCCGTTCCATGCCAGCCGGTACGTAAATGGTTTAAAGGAGTGTCGGAAACAAAAGATGTATTTTATCTAGAAGCGAATGCTCACCCAGACCTGCCTGAAACGCCTCGTGTAACCACACCCCCACAACTTGACATCAGCTGTGGAGTGATTTGACTAAAACCGCCCAAATCTACACGCAAGTAATGTGGGCGGTCTTGTAAATCTCATTGTACCGCCGCCAGAGCAGCCATGTCGTGGAGACGCTGTGTGTTCCGTTGCCAAAAGAAAACCTCTTTGTTTTCTCTGCCAAAAGATGAGTCAACAAAAAACGAATGGTTACATTTTATTTTCAACACTGTTCCAGAGAAGTACAATGAAAAAGTGCTAGTTTGTCCAGAGCATTTTAACGACGATTGCTTCACTAATCTGGGAGCGATCAAGACCGGCCATGCACGGCAGCTTCTGTTAAAAAGTGGGGCAATTCCATCGGTTAAAACTCCGCGAGGACAGTCTGGCGCTTCAGATTCACAGCCTGTAAGTGTATTTTCATTGTAAAAGACTTTGTTACGGACTAACGCGAGTTGAGTTTGTCGTGTGTTTGTGATCTGCAAATGCAGACACGCGCGCAACGTGAAAAAGACAACATAAGTCCTAATAATCAGTAATAATGTCCCAACTAGAAGCAACACATGTCGTGTTTATAATAGGGTTTATTGTCTTTGTTGAGTCGTGACGAGACAGGGCGTATCACTGGCGATACATTTCCGTCACACAATTGCAGTATTCCACCAATCACTACGTAGTAGTGAACTGGCCAATCATAGCACACCTCGCTTTTCAGAGCGATGAGCTTTGTAAAATATCCTCGCGTTTCAGAGAGGCGGGGCTAAGAGGAGATACAAACATGCACGGTATGTGGAAAATACAGCGTTTTTAACCTTAAATCGTGTATACACATTGTAATACATCTACAGCAAACAATAATATTCGTTTTAGCCGCATAAAATGACCCCTTTAATTTTCCACCGCAGGGCTGATAACGGAAATATTTAGAATGTAACGAACGCGTCACGCGATGCCTTGGTAACACAAGAGACTGAGCTGTAACGGCTCTTCGCGCGTTCATTAGCACGGTTATAGAACCTTGCTGAAAATTCCAAGCCGAGAACAGTTTGTTAACTTGCCGTGTCGAACCAGGCTCACGTGGAAACATAACTGTAACCGTTTCAGCTTAGAACCGTTCGGCGCGATGGTGGAAAAGCGCTCCGAGAGTTTCATCAGGAAAGTGGGTGAGTTTGGGTAAGAGGAACGAGTACAAGAAGAGAATCTTTATCGCCACATAACCGCACCTAGTGTAAATAGATCACGTTCTGTCTGAACTGGAGTAATTACGAGGTGACGTGAGATTTCACTCTGAACTGTTTTACTATGGATTACTCTGGCAACAATCATGCCAACAGACTCCATGTATGGCTAATGGCTGGACTTTCTGCAACAAGTCCAGACTGAAAATCTGGGCAAAAGTCTTGTAGTGTATTTTAGCCTTAAGTTGTTGATGACAAAAAATGACACTGTAAACTTGTTATTCATTGAGTCATGGGCAGTTTAAGTTATGGTGTGCAGTTTCGTAGTGGCTAGCATTAGCATGCTAGCTTTGAAAGCACAAAAAAACGGAAATATATCATTCCCTCAGAGATCTCTCCAAAACGACACCTCCTCATGTCAGTTACTTCATGTCTCATTCAACAGTCAGACAACATTCTATTCTATATTGTAACATCACAATAACAACAAACAAAGATATTTATGGTTATTGTTAGAACTTTATGAATGCATATGGTATACAAAATTATGCACATTTACAGGTAGGTCATACCAATTGCAATTATTGGAAAAACATTTTATGATTCTTAAATGGTGAAAACCCTAAGAAATAAAAAATGTTATTAACCCTTTCACGATCAAATTTTTGTGACGACCTCTTTTTCTCTGTTTTTACTGCTTTTGGGGAATGTAAAACAGGATTAGTTTAAAATGCGCCTTGTTTTTGTTTGAAGATAAACTGTAGCTCTATGCAGAAAGGGTTTAAACTAATATACATACATGCTAAGCAAATTACCAATACATTTTATGTATATAAAATCAATATCAAATAAAAAATGATACAAAATAAAACCAGACAGAAGGAGAAAGAGAACACACTACAAGCCTTAATGCAAGAGCTCTCCATCAGTGTTTGATCTCTTGCTCCGTAGCATCATTAAAACTCAATATTTTAACACTTGATCTACACCCTCCACCACAGCCCATGTATTCATTCAGTCAATTCATGACTCCTGGCTCAGTCATATGCAATGTTTCAGTAACAGAGCAGGAGAAAATATGCCTTTGTTGGTACTGGAAAAGTCTGAAAGGAACTACACGAAAATTATGCCAGATTGGTCTTTCGAGTTTAGCTGTATTCTGGCAATGTGAAAACAATACGGCAACAATAAGAGACCTTGAGGCAGGGAGGTCGCACTTTCAACACCTAAGACCTTGCATCGCTCTTTTCCCATTTGTCTGCTATTCTCTTTCCTTATTCAATCACTCCAGCGGGAACACATTTTCACAAAGTCCATTTAAAAGTTATTACCTCGTGCATCATAAAATATCAATTGTTTGACAGCGGCGTGAAAATTTTCAAATACATTGTTTGCATTTATTTCTTTCAGCGTACTTGATCATTCCTCCTGCATTCTTAAAAAACAGAACAGGCTACACCCTCTCGGTGACACTCTGACCTCTTGCGTGTCCTGTGCTCTGTCCTTATTTTGTCCTCAGCTCGGCTTTCGAACCAAAGTTCAATTTCCCGTCTCTCTGCATCAGTTCCAAGCGTATAGTTCCAGGCACCGCTGCCTCACACACACACACACACACGTACATACAAAGCCAAGGGACATCTTGGCCAGGTCACGACCTCCTGGTTTGAAGGAAACCCAGGTGAACCCCCTCAGCGTCTCGCCTGACTCCAGTACACCCACCCACCCCGACTTCGAGCCATTTAGAGGTGAAGAGCCATTGTACATCTACAAAGGTCATAAACAATTTCCATATTTTATCATTCCCTCCATTCTAAAATCTTTCCGGATCGCTCCAGTCCTCTCCCTCCTTACACTAGCGGTGTGTAACTGTGTTTACATGAAGTTTGTTTAAATTATCTGGAGTGATGTCACAGTAAGGGCAGTCGTCATGTAAACATACAGCAGCCTCAACAACTTCCTTCCTGAGGGGGCGTTCAGGACACCGCATATACAGTAAATGGGAAGTATCTGTGGCATGAACACCCGCGCTAGTGTGCGCTCACCATAAAAAAAACCTGTCCTTCAGGGATGTATAAAGTGTCGTTCTGATTGTTTTGGTATAAGCGGTCTGATTTTCCAGGGTCTGGGGTGACTCGAGGGTCAACGTTAGAGCATCAAGGGAAGGAAAGGCAAAAACATGGACATTCCTCTTGAAAAAGAAACACATCGACTTGCATATCAGAGATGGCGACACTCTTCTCATTTGTTTGCTTTCTTTACTTTGTCTCTCTCTCTCCGTCACGGACCGTGGGACGTCTGCATCACTTGGCTTAAAACAGTGTAAGCGTGTGCACGGCGTGTCCTTTCCGTGACTCCAATATTCCCCAACCCACTCCGTCCTTGCACTTCCTTCTTTCCTCAGCGTCCTGAGACGGCTCCCAGACCCGGTCTCTAGAGCCGCCTCAGACTGGACGAAAAAGTCAAGATGTGAACTTTAAAGACTTCCTTTTTACACCAATCTCTCAGCATGCCATTCTCACCAGCCTCCTCTACAAAGTCTATTGTAGAAATGACAGGCCATCTTCTCGCACATGAAATTTACAGGCCAGAGGGTCATAAAGTGACATTCCACCAACTCAAACAATTCTTCAAGAGCCCATGAGCAGCTGTCATCGAGTACGCACTGAAAACAAACATGTGGCATACCCGCGCTCGTACGTAGACCTACACCCATTCTTGGTTGCATTTTGAAGCATAAAACAAAAGCAAACAGTTTAAAGAGTCTTGACTCCACAGATGAGAGTCTAGCGAGTTAATAGCCAATAAATTAGCATTGATGTGTTTAAGAACTGTTTTTCATTACTTGTGGCTGCTTTTGAATGCAATGTTTGTTTGTGCAGGAAGCATTTCAGGGTACTTCTGGGTGGAGAACTTACGGGTAAAGTTTGGAACAATTTCAGTGGCAATTTTGTGTAGACCAATGGACAGAAAATGAATGAAACTCCCTTAGATTACTGTATACAAACCTGGCACGGATCAACAGGTTTACAATCAGTATAACATTAATACAATGTTTTAACACACACACACTCAAAAGAAACAATCTCTCCCAAAAAGAAACGCGTGTGTATGCATACATGCTTAAAAACATGTTCTCTGCCTTAGATCCAGAAAAGGGCTAACCTGAAATAAAACAGACAGCAAAAGAATTTCCATATGAGTGGAGTACTCACCAATACACTGTAGATGTGTAAACAGCGATACACAGGTGAGAAATCCACCAAATCCTGTGCACCTGAAACCTGCAATACATAAATGAGACAAAACACCTGGCGTCAGTGAGACACATCACCTGTACCTAAACGCTTTAAATAAACTACACAAAGAAATGTTTTATAAGACTTTTTAATTACAATCTATTTAGAATGCCAAGATCCAAGAGAGGAAGAGTAATGTCTTAAACGGATAGTTCGCCAAAAAATAAAATTCTGTCATCCTCGTGTCATTCAAAAGTCATGCATGTGACTTTTTCTTCTATGAAACACAAAAGATATTTGAAAAAATGCCTCAGTGGTTTTGTGTCCATATAATGGAAGTCAATGGCGGCCAATGTTGATTGGTTACCAACATTTTTCAAAATATCTTTTGTGTTCTGTATAAGAAAGCAAGCCATACCGGTGTAGAAGGACATGAATATGAGTACATGTTGAAGGAATATTTACAGGAATTTTATTTTAATTTTTAATGTAAAGCTTGAATGTACTGTAAGGCCAAATGCATAAACATACATGCATGTAAACATCAATGCCCCTCAGTGAAATGGCTGCAGAGCATGAGACGAAACCCCATTTTCGTTCTTTTCTTTCGACCTGAACAACCCTTGACCTTACCAGTATAGGAAACACTCCTTTTCCAAACGCATGCCAAACGAATGACCGCTAAACAATGTCAGCTTTGATCTGGTGCCCACAAAGTGGCAACAAGGGACATTTAAACCCAGCTATGTCACGGCACCAAAGGACAAACAATAACCTAGAGAGAATGAGGAAAAACAATTAAGTGTTGATGCACCACTGGAAGGGTTCGACTGGTTCAAGAACATCATGATCACACTAAGGTGCAACACTAGAAAAAGACGGGATGTACATGAGTATGAGAACATCGCTTGTGTGGAAAAGGGTCACTAAATGGGTACGGATATGAGGCTTTGGACACGAGCGTTACTCAGGAAGCCCTGGAGCGTAGAGATTGAGGCTGGCACTAGCAGTGCCCCTCGCACAGAAGCCACAAGAGAAAAGCATTATGACACATGGGAAGAAGGGAAGAAGTCAAACAATAGACAAAACTACAAACCCATATGCTGTCTTTTTCTCATGAAAAGTATTTTCCAAAACAGAATCTTCTTGTTTTTCGCGTGCAACAAAAGTTAAGAATGTCAACACTGTCAAGATCAGTTTATGGAATATTAGGAAGTCATATGATTTGACATTTTGTGTATATGTTGACACGTCTATAACAGAATCAATGAATAACAGGATGAAAATGGCACGGTTTGATAAATGAAAGACGCAATAATGTTCTATGTTACTGACGTTCAACTTATACAATAGGTAAAAAAAGATGTGGAGGTAAAAATGTCAGTTTTAGCATGTTATTCACACAAGTGCCCACTTTGTATTGCTTTGCTTTCAGCAGGTAAAACAAACCGTCAAAACGAAAGACTCGCATAACAAACAACAGCTAAACAATGAGCATCAATCTTGACTGCATCACTTTAATAGATCTCCCTGGAGTAGCGGCAGAGGCTAGTAGCTGCACGTCTCACATGCTCCGCACGTCTGGCACTGCTCCTCAGAGGAGTGGGACAGCCGTAATGACACTAAACAAGAGCAGAGCTGAGACGCTCCATTAAGAAAGGGAGGGGATCCTGGACTGGGCCAGAAGCCCAACAGCAAGTCCATGAGGATATGAGAGTAAAGCAGTCAGTAGAAACGGGACAGACACAAAAAAAGAGTGATAACCATGAGATCAACCAGTAAGAGATGGCGGGGAATAAGGAAAATTGTGAACAGATATGACTTTTCAATGTCCTCTCAGGTCAGAAAACCTCTGTGTATAAAAATAGATTTAAAGCAGCATTTACAAAGCTTGATGGCTTCTCTCTCACCTCATCCGCCTCTTCATCCTCCACATCTAGTATCCCAGAATCCTGTTCTGTGAAGGGGTTGCTGCCAGTTCTGTCCAGACACGCTTCGTTTCGTATTCTCCGTCCACCCGCTGAGTGCTGCTGTGATGTCACTGCGTTGTCACGTGCGATCTGCACCTGCGCCTGAAAAGACAAAATGATCAGAAATATGCGAGCAGCAATAAACGGCAAAACTTTCTGCACTAAAACGATATTTCTGTAAACGCTGTGACTGGATCATTAATTCAGTGACCACATCAGTCGGGTTCATGGATTTCATGAATCAGGCATCACAACTATCAAGAACTTGCGTATGTGCCACACAGAGCTGAGGTGGATGTCAGGATTTTCATTAATCACTTTCATTCTGTTAATAACACAAAACTTTCCTATGGCTTCTGAAGACTTGGAATATAACGCACATACGTGACACTGTATGTGAAATTCAGACTAAAGTCTCATTCAAGAGCAACGTGAAAGACTTACAGCAAGACAAATGAAAACGAAGTTATCACGTACATACATGCACAAATATAACTGTTGTAGTGCTTGAAAGTGAACATGAACTTGCTTTCTTTGCAGTATTTGAGGTCTGAAAAAATCCAGAGCATCTTTTCTGTTATTTTGACCTGTTTCACCAGTTTTCATTTTCTGCAAATAAATGCAAATAGAAGCAATATTTTAATTTGAAATTTGGTAGAAATATTTTTAGTAGTTAACAGAATGAAATGATCCATTTACCTAAACATACAAATAGTCAATTAAAAATAATTTTGAAATGGTCTCTTAATTTTTTCTGCTGCTGTACTTTATAGAAAATTATATAGCAAAAATGCAACAATAAAAAATCTGATTAAATATAAACATCTAAAACAAAAAGTATTCACCTATCTTTTATTTTATAATGGTTAGAACAATTAAATATAACATGACATTAATTAAACCATGGGAAAAAGTAAGTATGCACTAATTACAAAAGCCTACCCACACTCAAAACAGAACTAAGTCAAAGCTGCACTGGTCCAACCCAACTGCCATATTGTGCTATACACTGGCAAAGTGTATTTCCCAGTAGTGCCAACAAAGGGTAAGGCACCTGTGAAAAAGGACCCCCCAATATGCAAAACGTGAGAAAAAGTTGACTGTTTTTCTCTCAATAGTGTGCTATTCTTTAACAAAGACCGTGTGACATCATTACTACGCTTAACGCAAATGCTTGAAGTTATTTAGTAGAAGGCAGGATTGAGGCATGGAGGGCTCTCAAGCAGATGAAAAAGGCCCTCATTATATAAAAAAAGAAAAGAAAATAGGGGGAAAAACGTCAGTGGAAGATGAAAAAAGAAGCTGCACAGGATGTAAGATGGATGCTGTAGATGCTTGGTGGCTCCTTTAAATGCAACATTATTTGTTCATCTCGGAGAAGTTCAAAAAATGCACTAATTGGACTAAGCAAAGATTGTGCGTGTGTCTATTGTGCTCATCTCGCGTTGTGTTCCCTCGAGTAGAGGCATTTGCGTCATTGGGATGTGGAATCGGATGGGGACACATGAAGAGACCTTTGAAATTCAAGAACTCCTTCGCATTAAGGAAATCAAAACTGAAGGACTTCATTTTAGGTGCAGTGAGCATTTAAACCCAGCCTGCGAGTTCAAACCCCAACATCCAAGGTTGTGCATACTTGTCATGTATCTTAACACTAGAGAAGAGCTCAGGTCCAGATAGGCTTTCTTTTGGTGCTGTATAAAAAAATGTGTTGTCCCCTTTATTGTCCCCACTTACGTCAGATACGTTAGATTATAAATGCCCCATTTTACACGTTGTCCTTATGTCTTAGTTTCATTTCTCTGAAGACAACGGGTTCATGCTTCCTCATCTGAAGTAGTGCGTGAGAGAGAGAGAGAGAGAGAGAGAGAGAGATGGAAAACAGAAGAAAGGAAGACTGTAGGAATTCTTCCCCTCACCTGGCCCACTGAAGGGCCCCATTATGAAGAACTTCTGCATGTGAAATGAAGTCCATGTTACCAACATTAGCGATGATTTAAAGTTTTAAACCACCAAAATATGACTCTGATGGGTAATTTATATGGCATTGGTGTGCAGAGGGAAAAGACTATGACCATTTACTAAATTAAATTTAGATAATTTATATAATTGTCTGGATAACATTGTACATGTAACCAAACTCCTCCTAAAACCTGAGTGAAACAAGATATTCAATGAAAGAAACTGTAGGATAGGACTTGGATTGGGTGGATTTTGTCCATTGAGAACTGATTGGATTGTGAAAAGTGGGTGTTACATAGCAGAATGAAGCCAGGTGGTTGAAGCGGAGAGGTTGGAAAACACAAAAGAGATTTGTGAAGTCATTTGAAAAGGAAAGCTGTTTTAAAGGAGGAGCAATTTACTGAATTTTGAATAGATGAGCAGGAACATAGATGAGTACATGGTAGTGCTGTAGTACTCGAGACTTTTTTTATGGTTGGTATTTGCACTCGGACTTGGTCATTGGTCTCGCCAAAGGTTCTAGTCGGTCTCGATCGAGTCCAGCGATATATGTTTTCTTTTCTCCTTCAAAACAAAACATTGATAGAGCATGCTTCTTGTGATCCGAAAACAAATGATCCCAAAACTGTTGCCGACTCTCGACTCAAGCACCGCGTGTGCTCATAAGTTCTCTCTTCACACAGCAGTTCAGTTCAGTGTGTGCTGTTGGTGTAACTAAATAACTCCGGTATATTGGTTCAAGTCCTCGGGACTGTCATGCACACCAGAAAGTGAAGAACTGAATTAATTTGTGGGTAATATTAAGTGTTTACGGGAGACGCTAAACGCGAACAATTCAGGTGAACTGGTTCGACCGGTTCACTTAAAAGAATGAACCGGTTCAAATGAACGATTCGTCCACGGCGCGAACCAGACAGCATCAATCATTCATCAGGCACGATGTCAGCGAGCAGCGGCATAATAACATTTGGTTTTACAAACCATAAAGAATTTATCGACAGTGCGCTTAAAAGGAAACTTTTTGCAACAAAACTTTCCCCGAAACCTGTGGGACAACATCCAATTTCGTAAGAAACCAGCAAAGCCATCACAAAGAGAGGTAAGTTAATGCCATGTTTCAGAGTTAGCATTGCATTTGAGTATTTTTATAAGTTCAGAAAGTAGGGCTTAAAGATAAGATTGATCGTATTTTTATTGTCATTGCGATATGAACATGTTATTTAAGTATGGGCACAGAAACGTGCTTTTAAACGAGCCGTGGGGCCTCTGCTCTTTCTGGCAGCTCCTCTATCAAACACGCACGGGCACAGGCAGGCGCACACACGTCTGGTTTATTATCTCTGTGGGGACAGTCCATAGGCGTAATGTTTTTTATACTGTACAAACTGTATATTCTATCCCCTAACTCTACCCCTAACCATAAAGATCATAGAAAACTTTTTGCATTTTTAGATTTAAAAAAAATATTGTTCTGTACAATTTATAAGCTTTTTTGCCCATGGGGACCTCAATTTTGGTCCCCACGGTGACACGAGTCCCATTGAATTGGTGTGCATTCAGGTTTAGGTCCCCACCGGGATATACAAACATGAACACGCACGCACACACACACAGGTGTTAAAAAGTTCCTTAAAAAGTAATAAAAAAGTCAGGGGGTTTTGGTTACTTTGGGGGACAAAGTAACCAAAATAAGTCATAAGTTCAAGAATGGGAACATATTCAAGTGTTTGGTGGTTATTCGTTACATTTTCTATTGGCAGAATAGGATTGTTACACTTCAATAAAAAAAATGTGAAGTTACACTTCGGCTTTGTGACTTTAGTGCCTTATTTTATCTGCTTTTGATCATTACAAACAATAATGAAAATGATTATCTTAGAATAGATGATATGCTGTCTCTTGCATCACATAAACAACCAAAAGTATGTGGTCTTGTAGTCATGATTTTTTTTATGTCTCTGTCTTGACTGTCTCAATTGGACTCGGTCTTGACTTGGACTCAGTCTTGACGCGGTCTCGACTAGTCCTGGTCTTGGACTCGACAACGGTGGACTTGACTACAGCCCTGGTACACGGGTATGCAATTCTGGAATGAGCATCTCAGATTTTCTTCCTCCTTCAAAGTGCAAAAATACACGGCAGGAGGTCCACAGTAATAGTACAGAAGAACAAGGCTTTGAGAGAAAAACAGCAAAGGTTTCTGAACTAAAGGCGTTGTGTGTAATTTTTGGAGGATCTATTGACAGAAATGCAATTTTATATAAATAACTACGTCTTCAGAGGTGTATAAAGACTTTACAAAATGAAGCATTGTGTTTTTATTACATTAAAATGAGCTATTTCGTTCTACATACACCGCAGGTCCCCTTGCATGGAATTCGTCATGTTGTTTCTACAGTAGTCCTAAACGGACAAACTGCTCGACAGAGCGCATTTTGTAAATCCTTTATCTCCTTCAGCAAAGAAGCGAAAACGTGACAACATCTTAGTCCTATGTCAGCCGCCGTAGTGCTTCGAAAGTAAGGGGTGGAGTGAGCCATTGGTTACAATTCGCAACCTCACCACTAGGGCCGCTGCATTGCTTACACTGGACCTTTAACTAAATTGTACAAACACATTTTAATTGGCATGTCATCAATTTGTTGTTAAAAAACAGAAATGGGTACAAAGAAAGTGAATATGTAAATAGCTATGTTTCCATCCAAAGTTAAGAATTTAACTAATTGGAATATCATAAAAAATTGCAAATAAGGCATCCAGTGAGTAAAAAAAAGACTAATCATAACTTTCCTCCAGATTGTAACTAAATGGCAGCAAATATCACTAAGGAAAATGGAAGTAACTGCAAAAAGAGAACCGTAGGCTGTCTTTTTAATAAATAATACATATAATTAATTACTTGTGCCTTAGAGCGCTCAGACTCACAGAAACACTATATTTTAAGGCACATTTTTAGAATTTATACGCATCTTGGCGTTTCCATCCAGCATTTTTTATGTGATATCCCAAAATGTGCAAAAAAAATCGGTGGATGAAAACAGGACTAATAATCATTTTGTTGTTGTTGTATTTATGTATAGTGTTCATTTATGGTCTTTGTGTTCCCTTCTTTTTCCAATGAAGTTATAAAGTTTCTTTTGGTTTGTCTGCAGAAAAAACCTATGACACCACAGACAGGCCACATATGACAGAACGCATGCGAGACAAGTCAAACTTTTCTTGGAAATACACGCAACAAAGAACTTGTGATCAATAACAATCTCTGACTAACCACGTTTTCCCTATACTCAATCCACCCCACACACACACATATGCTTGACTCTCCCTGTGCTCGACAGCTTACAATGGAGCCATTATTACAGCACTGGATCTCCCAATACATTTATTTTCAGATCATTTGTTAGTGGAATTAAAACAATCACAGGCACAGAGACTGGGCCTAATTTCCAGTGGAATAGGAACCAGTCTGCGAGTCTGGATAGCAGAGCCCCTAGACAAATAGCCTTCTGTTATTAGTGGTTCGCTCGCTCGCTCATCTGGAGTCAGAGATGGAAGAACAGAATTGGAGGGAGGCATCCAAATCTCAAGAGAAGCCATCTCTGCCGTTTAAAGGAAAGTGGATCAAGCTGAGGTTGAGGGTCTAACCCTGGAACAATGGATTTATTTATTACCCAAAGGTTCTTGTTGGTGGTGATGCCGTGTGCCTAGTGACGTCAACCTTCGGAAGATGGAAACTTCAACTCCAATACTGACAGTTACAATGTGAGCATAATATGGGAAAATAGCCGTATTGGCAAATATAACTGAGAACTGGACAGGTTAGGGGTTATACGCAAACTACACTGCAGCCTCTATTAAAAGAGGGATTTGATTATGGCAAGAAAAGGCGTTCTGTTCTTCATCAGTCAGCGGAGAGCAGTTGATCCATTCTTCTCCCGATTTAACAGTCGGAACCGTCTCCAACGTCACTCAACCACACAACCACTGGAGCAAAAACCCACAAAAAGGGAGAACAGCCAATGGCATGCTCCTGTATTTAGAAGAAACCACTAGTGAAGCTGCAAAAAGGCCACTGGGAGCACCGACGTGTAGGCGGAACAGTCACATCTGTTCGAGAAGAGAGGTCACAGGTCAAAAGCAGGAGTCAGTGTCTGCGTCAACGATGGGATTCATAAGAGAGTGCTATAGATGGATTCTCTGAGCTAACAGGAAGCTTGCGCACGGTGACATTAGAGCTCGATTTATCTTCTACTCGGTTTACTTTTGAGGAACAATTCTGTATAGCTTTGCTCAAATCAGCACGTGCCGGGTTACAGCCAAAACACACACATGAATGCGAGCCAGGACGACAAATCTTCCAGGACTCAAAAGACATGCAAGAAAACAAACTTTAATATGAGGAATGTGAGGCTTTGGCAAGTGCCGGCTGGACAGACACTTTTTTAGAAGGTTACAGGTGTTAGAATCTTGGTTTAGCTCTACACCAACATTCCACCTCTGCGGGGGATCTTACAGAGCGGTGGAGACAGACGAGATCTGGAATGTGCTCTGCTGCTCCCTATTGGACACGCATGGAACTACAGGGAGGAGAGTGTGCTGGATAAGAGAAATAAAGTTCAAATAAATAAAGAGTGCTGTTTGTTTACCAGCAAATGAAAGAGATTGAAGATTGATAGCATGTTTAATAAGAAGTGAAGTGAAACGTGAGTGAAGTTTCTGGGATGTTCTGATTGGTTGGTTGCAAGGTCAAGTCCAAGTCAAATAAGCCCACCACATTTTAATAAAAATGACTTGTTTGTGCTCAACTAAAGGGAATGTAAAGGGAATGGCATTGGTAACATAAGTAGAAAGTCAATTTGTAAATCATGAGATTTTTTGGGGGGGGTGAAATGCTCCTTTGAAAGAAATATGCATCTGTAGAATTATGCACTAAAATAGAGTATGCAAAATTGTGTATGTAGGGTTAAAGTATAGAATGCATACGTTTTTCATTCACAGATGAAAGACAAAAAAACAACAAGGCATGATGGTATAAAAGCTTGGCAAGCCTTCCCTGGCAAGGTTTAAAAAAAATAATAATAATGATCTTCATTTAACTAACACAGTACAGTTAATCCAAACCTTTAAAAAACAAACTACTCCATTTCTCACTTTTATTAGAAGATGAACCTCGGGATACACAGTCAGGCTCCGTGAGGAACGATTCATTCAAACATTATGTTCACAAAAGGAAGTCACTGAAGATCGGCTCCAGCGGTACCTCGGATCAAGGCTTAACTCTGAGACTCCAGCAGTAGCTGAAGACGGTGGCCAAGACTCGGCCAGACATGGACCTCATCAGCAGGAGCAGAATCTGGGTCAAACTGAAGCCTGTGATGATGGGAGAAGGAGGATGCTGGTGTGGGAGGAAGCTCAGTTTTTTTAACCCAAACAGTCACACCACATGTTGATGTTTTAGACGCACAATAATTGTGTGCATTTGTATGGGTAGAAGTGCATGTTGCAATTTCTTGGGTTGAAGAGAGTAAACATTATAAAATACAATTAGCTGTTCTGAGGAAGAGGCCATTGTAAGGACAGGACAGACACCCAAGAAAACGCATAACAAAAATCACATGGGCAAGTGTGTTTCATTATCTGTTTGGCAATCGTAACACTTTTACATGCAGCCAATATTACACTCAGGGATTCATTTTTAAAGTGGCAAAAGAACATATCTGGGCATCTACAGAGCTTTCTTTGAGATTTTATGTTTGGAACAAATGTATGAAGGAAACAAAACATGAATATCCAGTGATTGCTCCCAATTTGCCTCTCTTCATCTTGCGCAATCTACTTTTCACCCTGTTACATGATTCTCTACTCAATCCCCTCAATAAATCCCCAAACTGAATGCAGACGACCCATAATTCTTTGCAGCGAACTGGTTACAAAACACCAAATGAAACAAGGTACTTAATAGGGTCATATCCTACACTCTTAAAAAAAGGTGCTTCAAAAGGTTCTTCGACACCAGAACCTTTTGGTTCCATAAAGAACCTTTAACATCTGAAGAACCGTTCTGCTTCACAAAAGGTTCTTTGTGGCGCAAAAAGGTTCTTCAGATTATAAAAAAGGAAGAAAGAGATGGTTCTTTACAGAACCTTTCACTGAATGGTTCCAAAAAATGGTTCTTCTATGGCATCGCTGTGAAGAACCTTTTAAGCACCTTTATTTTTAAGAGTGTATGCACTTATAGCATTATATTTTTGCACAATTATGTTGACCGTTTTTTTATTATTTATTTTCTTCCTCTTATGAATTAATTGCTACTGTACCTTTAAGTCTATTTACTGTACATTGGACAACGTAACCAAATCAAATTTGGTCTGTAAAAAGGAATCGATATATGGGAGGTCGTATATAAATTCTTGTCGTTATCGTTTCATGTATTGCATGACGTGCTCCCTTTAAATGTAGATTAAGAAATCTCATGAATGGTGGCACCAGAAGAAGAACCCAAATCGAGGGATGAGGATGCCCTTCAAAAACAAAGCAGATGATCAGACTCAGCAGCAGAAGCAGCGGGGAGTTCAAACCAAACCGACCCCATTATCCAGATTGGACCGGTGGAAACCCACCAAAAGCTGGAACTTCAGGAGCCAACCGTTTGTTCAAAGCATGGACCATGGCGGAGGCTGATGAAGAGAGGGAAAATAGGACAAAGTGGAACGAAACTCTGGGCTGGGGCAACTGGAAGGAGACCAGCATGAGAACAAACAAGTATCTTTGATTACGACTCATGGTGTCTGACATAAGCAACTGCATATGGAAAGACTGAATGCATTATTAACTTGCTAGTAAAACACATATCTGCTACCATACCTGGATGAATACATGTACTGTCTCATTCTCTTTGATTCTGAAACCATCAGGGACACAAGAACTTTTTCGAGAACCGGTGTTGGGAAAGCTTCTTTGAAACTGAGGTTTTTAAAGAAAGTCAAAGTCCTCTTGTGAAAAAGCAGTTCCACTAGTTCTACACCAAAACCCATGCACAAGGCCTCGAATTGGCGGATAAGTTTTCAAACAAAGTCCTAATACACGGACCAATTTACCAAAATAGTAGCAAAATGTAGCATTTTGTAACGCTGCACTGCTACTGAAGTGTGCACATACAAGCAACACTTGTCGTTATCAGGAAATAATATCTGAAATAAAATTTTGGGTGACATCTTTTTGGATTCTTCCACTCCCCAGAGTTTCATAATTAGGATCAGTAACACATTTGTATGCAGAGGAACGGGTAGTGAGGAAAGTCAGAACTTTCTGAGGAACATGTTAGTGCTGTCAATGCAAGGTCCATACGACAGTGCTTAGATGTTGTGGGTAGTTACCAGCACGTTGTGGTTATGTTGTGACTTTTAGCATTTTGCTATGGGGTTGTTAAGGTTTTCATGTTTGTTCTTTATTGATTTAAGTGAACAAAGCCAACCCCCAGGTCTCCATGACATTCTGATCCATATATACAATACGGGTCAGATTCCTTTACGGGGCGAGTCACATTTAGCATTTTTTCAGCACGTAAGTTCGTTATTTTAAATGTAGACACGTGGCAGGCGCGCGCAAATAGTGAGCAATGCGGTCGGGATGCGCATGCAGTGCGCGCCGCATCAAGATGAAAATAGTTCGACTTTTCAGAATGCCGCACGCGCACTGCATGAGTGGGGCACCCCAAGCAGTGGGGCTCGCGTTTTCCACGCGGTTTTACACACGAAATGTGAATCGCCCCTTATGGGAACGTTTAGCACACTTATGTTACTAACCAAAAAAAATAGTATTGTTCCTCAAGTTGCATAATTTGAGATATTATTCATCACAGTAGAACATGCAGTGTTAGACAAATAATGCCAAATTGTAATATTTAGGGTTACCTAGTACTTCAGCATCAATATTAATATTGCTCGTAACAGACACAACCAATAAAGCACAATAATACCGATCATCTACCAACCAGCTTTCTCTTCTATTAAAAGGGACAAAGAGAAAAGCTAATAAAAATGCAAAAGACAAAAAAGAGGCCACGTTTCCTTGGCGCTGGGCGGAGCTCTTAATGCTTATTTGGCATTTCATATTTTAATGCACTCCTCGCCCCATCTTGCTCTAATAACTGTAAAAGAAAGCAGAGGACTTTTCTGCATTCCAATGAAAAATCCACTAAATTTCTCTCATATGTGTTCCCTCCGTCTTTTCCGCGTCTCCGTGCACTGTCCTTGAAGCAGCGTCCACACGCAGTGTTCCACTGCTCCTCTGGCATAAACAAACGCGACCTGAAACAATCTTTGATTCGGAACAGATTGGTAGCTCTCTTTCCTCCAGACTAAATTACTAGATGGTCAAAGATAAGAAGATGAAAAGAAAAAGCACAATGAACTAGAAGAACAAGGCCTCTGTCCTTCCCTCAGAGCGCTCGCATTTAAACCTAACTGTGACCAGCAGGTCAAATGTGAATATGAACCGTAAGGCAGCGGTCAATGAGTGCAATAAATGCAGAGTAGTTCTGATACAGCTCCAGTCATTATTTAGATTATTTAAAGTCATCTCTCTCTCACACACAAACACACACACACCTGTTTCATGGCAGTCTCTCCGATCTTATCCGAATGCTTGCGGATGCTCTCCAGGAAGTCTTTGAGGTCAGACATGGAGACGTCTCTGATGTGTGTGCGCAGACGTGATATGTTCTCTGCCATGATGCTGCAGAATCGATACGATCCCGCTTGAGGCAAACAGCTCTCCTCCAGCTGCTCCAAGGTTCGTAGGGCCGGGTAGTATCTGAGGTGGCACACGACAGGGTCAGGGGTCAGAAACGAAAGGTACAGAATATACAGGAAAGAAACTTCGAGAGATTATTTTGAAATCTGCGTCATGGTACAATAACTCTATGGTTATTTACATTTAGCGTACACTTATAACTTTTATTAACTTGTTCCTTGCACACAATTACATTCTTAGTTCATTCTTGGTTAAAAAATAATAAATGAGTGCACATCAAACTAATGCAACAGTACATTTAGAATCGTGAACATGAGTACAGTAAAATATCACAATACTTAAAAGTGCACATTTTTATACCACACTTAATAGGAAGAAGCGGTATAGATCTCCTACTTCAAAAACCTCTCCTCTAATTTCAAGCACACATGCGGTACATGTTTTTAACCTTTGGTTAAAGACTTAAGATCTCAGCATGATAACAATTTAACCCAATCACAATGATCTCAGAGATGAGCAATGCTGGACTCTGGGCGAGCAGCAGGACGCACACACTCGCGCTCAATACGGCATCACAGTCACGCAACATTACACAGCAGACCCGACGCCGGGGAGAGCGAGTCGCTCTTGGCCGACCCTGCCACTACCTCCAGGCTAATGGCAAAACCAAGCGCACGAGAGAGACAGAGAAACACAAAGAGGAGAGATAAATAAAAACCAAAATGGATGGAAGAGTTACAGGCCCATGTCAATCTTAAGGTCACATAGAGGACGAGACAAACCAGAGCAAGACTGAAAAACCAATCGCTTACAACACATCTTATATACGGTTTCATCGGACGCACGCGCCTGGAACCCTGTGTTAACTTTGGGTGCGTGTTCGGTCTGGCTAGTGGCTACTAGTAATATAATTTATATTTGATTTATATCATTATTCATTTATATGAATACTTTATTGTACATCAATTGTGTTCAATTCAATTAAAACTACTCAGTTACTGATTCTCTATTGGGCCACATGATGTTTGTTTATATTGTTGCCACCGTCTATAACACTGAGAAATGCTCAGAGTGACACGTGTAAACATATTGTGCTAGCAGAATATAATAACTCGTATAGTATTTGTCCTATACTATGTAGAAAAAAGCATAATAACACCTTTTGCATCTGCTAAAGCTTGTCAGAAGAAATCCAGTCTCTTTGCAAATGTATCCCTCAGTGCCTTTCAGTCCCGATGGCTGCCAAATGCTGCTTTGCACATCTCAGACGTCCTTCTGAAAATCTCTGGTCAGCACTCCAGTCACAGCAGACTGCATGAGACTGGCCAGTGGTCAGAGACTGTTTAAATAATCAAAACCTTTCTCACTTTCCCAGCTGAGAATATCCCCCTTCTCATCCATATCTAAACAATGTCACATTTTTGACATTTTCAAAGTAAATGTGATAAAAATATTGTGGTGACTGTGAACTGCTCTTATGTGTTTAAGTTCAACAGGTATACATGTGCCTCTGCTGCCATCTGGTGCCATCTAGTCACTTATGAGCTATTTGTTTGCAGTATACAGAACTTTGGCGAAAAAGAAATTATTATCTCATACCTTTTGGATCTCATCTGTTCTTGTAGTTTGCTGTACATCTCCAACACTGGGAATAAAAGCAAAATGTGGGGAAAAAAACAAACACATTAGGTCATATTATCTTGCCGTGTGTTTTTTTAGCGTCGATGAAACGTTCACACACCTCAGCACACCTAAACATTTCTGCTTCTGTAATGAGCACTTCAGAGGAAAAACTAAATTTGTATGATCAAAACTTGAAATAATATTTCTAATATTAAATAACTTTTATAACATACAAAAATTAAATAAATAATATTATAAGGACAGTTTGACCAAATTTTTTCTTTCTTTCATCATTTACACATCCTTAAACCTGTATAGGGTTATTTCTTCAGCGGAACACAAAAGAAAATATTTTGACATTTCTCATATCCTCTCTTGTGTTCCACATATGAGTCAATGTACAGGTTTTGAATGACGTGAGGGTGAATAAATGAAGACAGAATTTTTATTTTTGTAAAAAATAAGTTTGGCTTTGGAAATGTATTTACAGACACATATGGGATCACAACTGTATACTCATACATGTTACATGCTATGTTATTGGTTGGATTTAATCACTTAAACACCAAATTTACATATTGGTTATTTTTCTCCTGTTGAACAGTGTCAGAAGAAACAAGAAATTGGACTTCATATAGAAATTGCCTTTATAAAGACATTTGAGTGCGTGTATTGCAAATTTGACAACTCCGTTTACCAGCTGGAAAAAAGTGCAAGAAACTAAGCCCGACCTTCAAATGAAGCTGGTTATACCTGGTAAGCAGTGTGTGAGTTTGTCAATGGTGGTGGCAATATTTCTCTGTTGCAGACGGCATTGTCTCAGTTCATCCATTGTCGTCAGGAGCTACACAAGAGTTAATCATTCATTTTAATAACATACTGTATGTATTTTGGATATGTTGCATTCATAACCAGAGAATTAAGTAAGCTCATTAAGTTTTGTACCTCTTTGCCATTGCTTTGGAGCTTCTGATTGGTCTCAGTCACCTGACCCTGAAAAAGAAAAGACAGCCACTCAAATACTAAACTATAAAATCTCATTTTAAACATTTTCTCACGTCTAATTTTTCACAAGCATGCAACAGCCGAGTGCTTTAAATAATTTAAGGTCTATGCTATAATGCTTCTCAATTACTTCAGTAAATAGTTTAATTTAGGACGACTCCTCTTTCTGTAACTTCCCTTAAAACTCACCTTGAGTTTCTGGGCTTCTCCACGCACTTTGAGCAGTTCAGTAATGGAGTCCACAAAGCCCTGGAAGTGATGGTTGCACATCTTCTCAATTTCGCGGTCGTGGTTACGGATCCGCCCCTCCAGTTTCTCCATGAAGAGTCCATGCTCCTGCCCATCGTAAACAGACCTGCAGGGAAAACAGGGAGGACATGAAAGATGAATAAGCATGAATAAAGAGCATAAATGTAAAAACATATGTAATACAGCTCAAGTTTCTTTTTTTTTGTAGTAAAAGATACTACTGATTATTACTGATGAAGTATGAAATGACTGGAAAGAATACTGGGAGTATGACAAAATTCAATTGTTTTAAACTTATCAAACACAAATATCAGAGGCTTTTTAAAGAGATATATTTGAAAGAAAACCACTCATACACACTTGCCACTCTTCACCATTAGGTGGCAGCAGAAGATACTAAAACTAATGTAAAGTAGATGGTATGGCAGAGAATGTGCATGTGATGTTCTGTTAACTAGCAGACCAATTCAGAAGTCAAACACACCAGCACATGGCTTCACCAGTGCTAGCCCTTATCCTGCGGCTCAGGAAAGGCCCTCCTTCCATCAAGAAAGTCTTGACATCACTTATCAGTTCCTCCACAAACATTCACACACAGTAAACATCTCAAAGCCAAGGTTACACTGTGGTGAAATAAGGTGGACTGCATTTAGCATTTTTAGGAAGATCCTGGAAGGAAATGGAAGACCTGTACATCCATAATGTGTACTGCTAAAGGGCCTACAGGAACAGGATTGGCAGCCACTAGATTTCCAGTCATTTAAAGATGAACTTCAGACTATAAACAAGCACAGGATGGCATTTCAATAATAGCAACTGCAGCCTGTACAAGCCAGACAGCATTTTAGAACATTAGGTCTAGGGTTAGTCGCGGTTTATCACATCCAGAATAAAAGTTTGTGTTTACATAATATATGTCTGTGTACTGTGCATGTTAATTTTGTATTTATAAACACGTTCACATACATGTATAGATATTTAGGAAATATTTACATTTATTTATTTATATTTACCAATAATTTAAATTATATATGTTTATTATTTTTAATATTTCATATTTTCTTAAACATGTGCATAAATACAAATTTGCATGGTACATTGGTAGATTGGTCGTGATTCATTGTTTGTCAGCCCTTATTAGGACATTAAATATGACATTCAATGAAGACATGGGTAGAATTATGCAATTTATATTACAAGATAATACTTGCCATATGTACATTTATTGCAATAATGGGCAATTATTAACAGGCGAGTCTTGTTCCTCTCAAGGCTCTTCTCCCTGAACTTCCTGAATATGCCATTGTCGTGCTCACTGGCTGTAAAGTTCCTTAGAACATTATATGTAATGGGAAAACCAACATGCAAATAAAATGTATATTACTTCCACACTTTATGGGGTCATACAGAATGTTCTTTTGTTCAGGCAAACACAGTGTGATGGTGCACAGACAACCCAGTCTCACGGCAGTTTGTGACACAATCACGAAATTTATGTTCATAAACACAAATTCCCCACTTTTTTCGTGTCACTCACACTTTCAATACACATACCACGTGTGTATACTTCAGTATATACATTTATAGCCAAACAAAAGTCAATTCAGACACCAGAGATATATTTTTTTATATTTTTTACTAGTGGGTGCAGGATGCTGTAGTTCATTTATGTAAGTAAGGAGCAAAATATAGTAAACTCACTGTGACATATTATACCCAAACATTGCTCATACAGTGGACTACCGGTAAAAGTCATAAAAAAATAATTTTAGAATTTTTTGAAAAATGTTTTGCTAAAGTGTTTTTTCTTTCACTGCTAATGCGACCTTTTTACACCACAGACTGAACAAAATTAAGCATTGCTTGATAATCGGTTGCTCTAAATTGGTATTATCCAATTTTGTACTTACATTTCATAACTGACAGCTGAACCTAATCCATTACATACTGTACCTTTCTATCAAAGTTATCTAACATTATCAAGATAAATTTGTTCTGACACAGTTTAACTCTGAGTTCTTGTCATATTTTATTACCATTTTGGTTTGACTGTATAACCTTATATCATGGAAAGACGTACATATTTAAAGAGGTGTCTATAAGCCACCCCTTACCCCACCCAAAACCTAAAATCACAGGCGCAAAGACTAATTTTGCTAAAACGCACGCATTTTACGAGGTGGCAAAGCAATGATAAAGGCCCACCCTAACCCCGCCTCTAAACCTAATGTCACAGGGGCAAAGTCAAATCATAATATAACATATACATGAGAATTCACACAAATGAGCCACCTCGTAAAATAGGTACCAATTCTCATCAGACTATGTTGAAATTTATACATATGAAAGATGATTTGCATCAAAACACATTAGCTTGAAATTCGTGCTAAGTGACACTAAGTGTCCATGAACACAAATCAATAGATAAAATTTTGTGACTATGTCACGAATTCCCGTGAGACTGTGTTGTGTTTCTTGAAATGCGTTTTGGCCTGAATGTTCAGACTACTAAACAGTTAAAAACGGCACTGACTGCACACTCCCCAAATAGGGTAACTGACAAATACATAAACACAAGCTAAATGACAAATTCACCGACCTTTATCGCACAAAACTATTATAGTCCACACTAAAAACTGGGACCCTCATATCATGCATAATACAGCAAACAAAGATTACAGCCGGACAAAAGTTTTATGCTGATATATTGTTAAAGCTGGGGAATTTGTTACAAAAATGATGCTTGGGTGGCTCTAAAAGCAAAGCGGAGGAAATAGTAGGAAATGTTGACATAGTACATGTTCTTAGAGAGGGTTTAACAGCTGATGGCACTGTTAGACTGTTAAGACTAAAATGAAGTCATGCCCTATCAACGCCATTATTAAAAAGATAAAATGAAATGTAGACATTAATATTATGATATTATTGTTGTTTTAAACATTTGTCCAAAAATGCATAGAAATAAGGAAGTGTTTACATAGAGACACAAGAGCAGCAGGAATGGGAAGAAAATGCTGAACAAATTGTAATGAACACAGCTGCCCAGAGGCCCAGCTGTGTGCACTGCAGCTATGGAAACGAGACTTTCACCATCTGCCTTAAGAAAACCTTCCAATCGAGTAATTAGAAATAAATTACAAACCTTTCTGACGATCAGTCAATTTAACAAAACAAATGAATGTTTGCTTGTGTTAAGAATATTTCCCCACTGACTCTCTGAACTGGTTCTTCCCGTTTCACAGCGTGGGCCAATGGACTATTTGATGGTCTTGACAAGTCATTACTTTTGGCTCTCGTATTTAAAAGGCACTTTTGGGAAACAGTGTGACTGTTCCAGAACTGAAATGTGATATTCTCCTTGAATAAAACTGGAGCTTGACATCTTCCTAACACTCCCCAGTAGAGAAGCAGAGAAGAAATAACAGATGTGTGTACAATATGTGTGCACAGGTTTGAATGCACTTACAGTATGAGCCAAAAGTTTGAAAATGTCCCCACAAATATATAACAGAAACAGCTATTATTAATATGGTCCGCATTAGTTCAAATCTGTCAAATCATGTTTTACTTTATATCCAATAATGTCATCATGTTTGGTATTAGGTAAATGTATTAGTAATAATATATTAGTAATACAATCCTATCAACATAAATGTGGCATAGGACGTACTAGATACATACTACTGAAAACATGTGGACTCATTCTTTCAAACAATGACAGCATTGCCATGAGCTGTAAGTGCCTGTGTATGTTTGTCGACCTGTTACACAGGATTCCTATTCACTCAATTTCCTCTACATACTGTCATCATCACCCTTTAACCAACTCAAGGGAAACCTATGCTTATGTGTGCTATGATGTCATATCCTGTTGGCTGGCTGACTTCTAGAGATAGGTCAACGGCAGCTGGACGACTGAATGGATCGGAAATAGGATCTAAACTTAGAAAACACACATACACATCAGAGCCTCAGATCAACAATAGCACACGTTTTTAGCCTATATGATATAATAGCACACCTACTGATGCTACGTAATTCAACAGATACAATCTGACAACAATGTGAGGAAAAAGTACACAACATTGTCAATAATAACAGGACATGTATAATTTCACTGATCATTCACAGATCATTTACAGAATCAAAATGTATTGCTACAATGGCTTTTGCTGTATTATAATGACAATCAAACCAATTTTGCTCTATAGAAAGTAACCTCAACATAAACCATATCTTTAACATGAGCATAGTTGGCACAATTTCTTGTCTTTAGAATATAAACGCTTTAGTAGTAAGCTGAAGTGATGTATCTGGTAGGCCTATGGATCAACCAATTTGGCCAATTTAAAAAGATTAGTTCTTCCTTGTGTCAGTTAAAAAGTCTATCAAAACATCTAATGTCAATGGATAATGCCCACAAATATTATTTGAAAATAGGGCTGGGACGATATATCATGCAATTCTTATGCTCAGTTTCTCAATGAATTATGGTTAAATGCCACCATATTCGAAAGCCAAAGGGCGCTCTCTTTGCGATTTCAGAATCACCCAAGATAGGTATAATTCGCTAGTTGCACAAAATGGCGCCGGTGAGCTTTTGGGACACCAGAGTCAGAAGGGTAGTTTAGGAGGACTTTTGTCAGGCAAATATGGGTGTTATTTAGATAAAAAAGAAGAAAGTAAGATATAAGCGATATGACAGATCTTCTTTACATTGCTGAGCACTTCGTTAAGACAAAACAACTCGATAGTGTTATACGACCGAAAATTCGTCTGCGGACTCTGGCGTCGTAAAAGCTCACCGGCGCCATCTTGTGCAACTAGCCCATTAGTGTGACTCTCGATATACTGTATATCATCCCAATTTTAAAGTGATAGATCACCCAAAAATGAAAATTCTATCATCATTTACTCACCCTCTCATCATTTCAAACCTGTATGACTTTCTTTTTTCTGCAGAACACAAAAGAAGTTATTTTGAATGTTGGTAACCGAACAATGGCGGTACCCAATTACTTCTATTTGCCTATTTCACAAAATGGCGACAGAGACCGGAAGTAAGGGAAAACTTTTTCCGGCCCTACTGCTGTCATAGCCATTCATTCAGCTTGTTTTCTCACAGGCATTCATTTTATTTACCAAAAACAAAAGTAGCATATGTTGTCCGATTTATTCATGGTTTACTGGGAGATGTAAAAATAGGGAAAACAAACATTACAAAAACATTGTTTTTTGAGCGATTTATTTATTATCAAGGTCTGATATATGTTAGACAAATCAGCATAAAGGGATCGCTACATGCCTAACTTCTGTTCTCCGCAACTGTTCTGTGTAGTGAATGGAGCTAGAGCATTGGCCGGACAAGCGTTTACCCTACTTCCGGTTTGTACACGTCACGCTGTGAAATAGGTCTATTGTACGGACACAAAACCAATGCAAGTCAATGGATACCAGCGTTGTTCGGTTGCCACCATTTTTCAAAATATCTTCAAGTCATACAGGTTTGAAATGACAAGGTGAGTAAATGACGACTTTTTATTTTTTGGTTAACTATCCCTTTAAAGAAAACACTCATTTATTTACAGTCATGTCATTTAAAACCTGTATATGACTTTTATATGAGATATGTATATGAGATTTTGAGAAATGTCTGTATATAATGGAAGTCAATGGGGGTTAATGATGTTTGGTTATGTTTTGGTAATATCTTCTTTTGTGCTCAGCAGAAAAAAAATAATTACATGAGGGTGAGAAAATTACAAAAGAAGTGTTATTTTTTAGGTGAACCATACCTATACAAACACCCAAAAAAGTTAGTGTATAAGGTAGGGATGCACCGATACCGATACCAAGCTCATGTACTCGTACTCGTACTGACACACCGATACCAAAGGCTGATACCTCACGTGACATGGAGCCCTATGATTTCCGCAATGTGCAAAACGCGGACGGAATCGAGGAATCCAGGCATTTCCCAACAAGAAATTAGGGCTAAACAGCTAACGAAATATTCAGATACTGTTTAAATATGTATTCTGCTTGTTTTGCGTTACCGTGTGTGAAAGAGTGGTGCGGTTGCGTGTACTGAACGCATTGTGCTTGTGGAGCTTTCAGCGCCAGCGTTTCACTGCACAAGGACACGAACACATAACAAACACCATTTGCGGCGATCCGTCAAAATAAAAGTCCGGTTAACTTAAAGAAACGCTCTTTGCGGCGTCCCATCAAAATAAAAGTCCATTTGACTTGAACAAATTGTAATACACTCACATTTTACCACACCACCCCCCTTAATTTTTTTATAATTTGACCACAGAGTATATTGTTTACTTTAGTAAACTGAAGTAAATGTGCTAGTAAAATTGTGCTACTTATCATAAAAAATAGAACTTAATTAAAAAATAGTACTTAAATTTAAGTAGACATAAAAACAAAAGAAAAAAAGAAAATGTACCAGTAAGATACTGGTTTATTAGAATTATTGTACATTATACATGCATCGGTTATAGGTATCGGTATCAGCGAGTACCAGAAATAAAATATCGGTACTTGTACTCGGTCTTTAAAAAATGGTATCGGTGCATCCCTAGTATAAGGGTACATTATATATTCCATATTAGCCAACATCATCAATTGTAGTTCACCATTCTCTAGTTAGCTGTATCTACCTCACCTTTTAAAAACCGAGTTTTCTATCATTCTATCTATCAGTCAACTACTAATAGGAGTTGTCAAGGTAATGACAAGCAGTTCAAGCAAATGCTGTGCTGGAAAGGTCTGGCTCTTGGATTTAGCTTTATTGACCCTGCACTAGATGCTCATCTGCCATCGAGCACTGAACTGAAGGTTGTAAAGTTAGAAGCTCTAAAAGAAGAAATTAGCCTGACTAAATACTGAAACTCGATCACACTACTGTGGCCCTCTACCATAGGGAAGAACTGGCAGTCACTGCAGTTCATTAATCTCAAGACAGGTTCTCATGTCAATGAACTTAAATAACCTTTCATGTCTTTAGACTTTATCATTTTGTGCAAACCAACCAAGCACATATTTATAAAAGCACAAAATGACTTTTAGTTAATCACTCTCAGAATGCAAACACCGTTTTGCTGGATCCAGTAAGAGAGCATTGTTCACATGAGATTATCAGCTTTGTGAAAATGAAACTAGCTCAGCATGCGAGATACTCCACATTCCTTATGACTCCTCAAAATGAGCTCCAACACAAGTTGGCCTGACAACACCGAGCCTAGCGCAACTACAGCAGCATTAGGGAACACGGATCATATTTGAAAGGATAAAATTCTGTCATCATTTATTCATCCCATGTCATTCAAAACCTCTCTTTCTCCCATGGAACACAAAAGAAGATATTTTGAGAAATGTTGTTGTGGTTTTGTCCATACAATGAAAGTCAATGCTTGCAGACCAATGTTTTTTTGGTTACCAACATTCTTCAAAATACCTTGTTTTGTGTTCTGCAGAAGAAAGAAAGTCATACATGTTTGGAATGACATGAGGATGGGATTTTGGGGTGAAATATCCCTGACACAAATAAAAAAATCTAATCATAAACTAATGAAATGAAAATAATTGTAAGCATGTTCAAATGTATTAAAAAAGCAACAAACTTATTGGCAGATCAGCATTATGAAAGAATACAAAATATTTATTGAATAAAATAAAAAAAGGAAATGTGTAGTCAAACAGAGTCAGGTGCATCAAAAAATAAAATATGTAATAAAAGCAAAACTGTCAAGAAAATATTTAAGCCTATTGCAGGCAAAATTCATGTTCACACATAATGGTGATGGGTAAAGGCAGCACACAGTTATAGAAGCAGCTATCACCTGAAACACCTAAGGTGTTGTCAGAGGTGCCAGATAGCGAGAGTGAAAGACAGATGGGAACAGTAATATCATAAGTAACAGCAATCACCCTAGAAACTGCAGATTCATCTATGGGTACAGAAGCAGTTGTGTACAGATGTAACAGCTGGACTATGAGACTAGAATAAAACCCCCATATGTACTATAGAGAAAGACTGATAGATGGCCTGTGTAGCAGTGCAATGCCAGAATTAAAGCACTGAGCAACAGAATGATGCCTAATGTCTAATTCAAACATAGCTGCTATTTATATAAGACATTATATAAAACTTAATTCAAATCTCAACTGATAAGACAGCAGGTTTGTTTACCCATGACATTGCAAGAAATGTTACAACAAATATTGAGGGTTGAAGTTGCAAGTTTTTTTTCTCAGTTTTATTCCTATTAAAATGAACAGTACTTTTAGTACAAATAAGTTAAAAACTCACAATAGGTCATAGGTGAACCCATTTATATCAAATGCCTATATAAAGTCTATCTAACATGGGGCAGGCTACCCCTATGGTGTCCATAATGTTGATCCAAAACTACTGCTTGATAAAGTAGCAGTAAACTTTCTTATGACACAAAAATATTAAAGTAAGAGATCACTTTTTGTAGCCAGTGAAACAAAAATTAAACACAAGAATAATCGACGCAAAGATTGTGTCTTCGTTCGCCAATGTAGATGACATGTTTTCAGTTTGAAAAAGGGGAAGTTCTTAAGACTCTATCACACTTCTATAGTATACCCCTGCAGAGAAAGAAGGAAATTAATTTGAAATGCTTCTCTGGTAATACCAACCCAAAAATAGAGTTAAGACACCAACAGAACAATTTCAGGGAACATCTTTCAAGCAGCATTAAATCGGTTCAATTCGGCCTGCAAGTAGTACCATAAATGTGTGTGCTTTTGCAATGACTCAGCTGGGTGTGGACTTGGCATTACCTTTGTGGTGAGTTGGTCCTTCTTTCTCAGCATATGTAGCACACGGATTCATTTTACTCACAGTATGGATAAAAACACATCACTACAAACTCTGTTCTGCTGTATGTGATTGTTACTGCTGTGTCACTTGTCACATTACGAATTTAAAACCAAATGGCATTTGGCAAAACTACATACAATAATCTCAAGCTTTGGCCACAGACCAGACTTCTGCACACCCAGCATTGGCGCCCCTACTGTGGACAGCCATGAGTGATTTCCTTCATCAGTATGTGTATTGTTTGCAGGTTAATTGCATGTGATTGCCGCTGTTGTAAAGGTCATAAGTTGTAGAGGGTTTTCAACTGTGCAGCGAGAAAAGAAAAGACTGATGCGTTTTATACTTAGGTGGATTGTGCAATGAATTTATTGAAGTGCCATATGCGACCAGCCCTTAACACCAGCCATCAATTAAGAATTGGCTTTGGTGAAACAATTCAACATTATCAGCCAGTTGGCTAGTAAAGAAATATTTTCTGGTCTGTAAATATTTCTTATTTTACTTATACATTTTTTGTTTGTTTGTTTTGTAAGTAAGCACCAACCTATTAATTATTCAGAACGCACTTGCAACCATCTAACAATAACAGTCAAATATGCAGAAAACCTTAAAATAATCGAATCGGGATTTTTGCATGACTAGTCATTTCTTATAAAATTCACATTTGTCACACTTTGTTGCTGATTCTTTGGCTTTTACTGAATTATAACAGTTCTTTAAATAACATGTCCTTTAGAAAGGTTCCTACCTAATAATTGGCCAAAGTGTTGTGAAGTGTTTCTTCGAAATTCCTCAGGTGGACGCAGGAGACAGCTCAAAATATTTCCAACATTCCTCTTCCCATAATTGGAAAGAAAAAGAAAAGCATTTCCAATGCTGGAGTCCTCTCTTCCTTTTGGAAAGGGGTTAATCACTTCACATGGGCCAAGACAACAAGAGCTCACACACAGTCAAAAACAAATGCAACAAATTCCGAAGGACATTAATGCAGCGTTCAGCCGGCTTGCAAAGTTTTGTACTAAAGAAACAAGCACACAGATGACAAAACTATATAAAAAATATATACTGTTTCAATGATACTTTAGACATTGTACTCTCAGAGACACTCAGAAAGATAACATTGGCAATTGAACTGTTGTACAATATCACACTCACAATCATGCATGCTGTTACAGCTAAATAACGGCACTCTTTGTTTACTGTGCTAATATACAATCATAATGCACTCTTGCTTGTGTAATGCCAGGTTCTGCAATTGCATAAATCTGTCCTCTACATTGGTTGAGCCTGTTTATTCTATACGTAAGAAAATGGACACATTACAACTAAGCACTTCTATGCCACTGCCATCCAAAACCGCTACATAGCTCTGCAGCTAGGGTTGGGAATCATTTGAATTTTATCGATTTCGATTCCAATTACGAATCTGCTTGTCGATTTCGATTCTTATCGATTCCCAGTTCCGAATCCACAGTTGAAGTAAAACATTTAGATATCAACCTGTATGGTCACTTAGCCTGCTTATTGACTTGTTTTCAAAAATATATATATTTATGAGCACCGTTTTGTGTATATATACACATAGAACCATGTTTTTTTTTCAGATTTATTACAATTTGTATTACCATAGTTGAACTACATCATGGTTAAACTGTTCTAACTATAATGAAACTATGGTTAATTTGTGGTTCCTGTGCTTTTTAATGCAAATAAAATACTATAGTTGAACTATGCTTACTATAGTAAAAATATTGTTAAAGGGGTCATACGACACAGCTAAAACAAATATTATGGTTTGTTTTAGAAGTAATGCAATGTGTATACACGATTTAAGGTTCAAAAATGCTGCATTTTCTCTTTGATTTTCTCTTTTCTGTGTGTGTGTTATGCTAAAGGGCTTTGCTATAGGAATGTCATCACAGGTGCTGGCGTGCACACACATTAGGAAAGAGCCACTCACTACACTAAAAAACAGCCTGCAGTGGCATGAACACAGTCATTATCTACTTCAGTCTGTGGTATGAGTTGACTAAGAGGCCGTTTACACGAGACCGTTTTCAAGTGAAAACACGAAAACATTTATGCGTTTTGGCTGTCTGTTTACACGGAAACGGCGTTTTAGGGGACTGAAAACGTAAACTTTTGAAAACGGGTCTCAAAGTGCAACTTTTTGAAAACGCTGCCATTTTCGTTTCCATGTAAACTGCAAGTCAGAACTTTCTGAAATTGATGACGTCTCGCGCATGCGTATTACGCGCTCGGTCGCGCGAGTATAGCCAAAACAATATGGCGGCTTCCCGTACTGTGAGCTCTCGCTGTTCGACTATGTATTAACGTTTCCCCAGCAAAATGTGGATTTGCTGCACCAATGAGACCAGCAGAGACACACTATTTACATTCGCCAGACTTTAAACACACATATACGTCGACCACGGTATTAAAAAGCACTTTTGGCTTATTACTGTGCATGTGTATGCGCAAAGGCACGTCCGGCTTCTATACACAACAACATCGCCATCCACTGGCCTGGCGTGCATACTACAGCGGTTTTATCCGTTTTCCTGGATCCGTGTAAATGCAGAAAGTTTTGATAACGCTGTCATGTGTACGTGAAACTTTTCAAAAACGCAAAGGAAAAACTTTTCAGTTTTTCATCGTGTAAACGTGGCCTAAGACCGCACAAATGTATACGCAAGTAAGGTTGGCGTACCTATCAGCACAATTGCTTGGGAACATGATGGTCCTGAATATGGTAAGAGGCATTACATTTCCTTCACACGCTTGCAGTATTCGACCAATCACTACGCACTGGTGAACTGGCCAGTCATAGCACACCTCGCTTTTCAGAGCGATGAGCTTTGTAAAACATCTGCGCGTTTCGGAGAGGCGGGGCAAAGAGGAGATACAAACATGCACGGTATGTGGAAAATACAGCGTTTTTGAACCTTAAATCGTGTATACACATTGCATTACATATAAAACAAACGATAATATTCGTTTTAGTCCTGTCATTTGACCCCTTTTAGATAGAATGCATCTTTTGTTCCGACACTTTAATTTTTGCAATTTTACATGTCTAATACATGCATGGGCAACTTATAACACACCAAAGACACAGAAAAACACGTATTCGCGCCGTATGACCCCTTTAATTTTCATAAGGGCTTTTATTGAGATATCAGCAGATCACGCAGCGCGTGTACTTTTCTGAAAATATGCACACAGGACTTGATAAGAGGAATTCAAACTTTTAATCTCAAATTAAGTATCCGATTCCTATTCCTTTTGTTTCCAATCCGATTCCTAGCCTTTCGATTCCGATTCCGATTCCAAATTAGAATTGATTTTAAATTCAATTAGAATTGAATTTAAATTGTCATGCCCAAGAGACACAACAAGAGATTGATTTTCTCTTTTCTGTGTGTGTGTTATGCTAAAGGGCTTTGCTATAGGAATGTCATCACAGGTCCTTGCGTGCACACACATTAGGAAAGAGCCACTCACTACACTAAAAAACAGCCTGCAGTGGCATGAACACAGTCATTATAAAGCCATTTATAATACTAGCCATAACCCGCCTGTTTAGATGAAGATTTGACATTAGTTACCAAGTAATTATAGTATGAGCGGAACTACAACTCTTTGGGGAGGCATGCTGGAAACGCTGGAGAGCCGAGGCAGAACAGTCTGGGGAAACTGACTCACTAAGGAAGATCGAGATAGACCAAGACCCAGTCTGTCAGTTTTCTCTCTCTCTCTGACACACATCATTTCAGACATAGAGGAACAAAACTCATGCTAGAACGATGCAGGCCTGCATATGAAGTCCGATATGTTTATGATATGCTTTAGAGTCAAGTAACAAGGATACATTATAACTTATACAGCCCACGGGCCACAGTACAAATACTGACACCAATATATGCCATTATGCATCAACGAAACACACACTGTTTCTGTGCCAACAGCAACTCACATTTACAGGCAGATATGACACACACTGAAAAATAAAAATAGGTAACAAAATAGAAGCATGAGAATGTTAAACTTGCATATGTCAACAGAATAAATGTAAACTACAATCAAATGCAACTTATCTTAAAGTCCCAGTGAAATTAAATAATAAAATGCCTATTTTTCATTAAAAACTGAAGCGTTTTTTTGTAAATAGTTTGTCAATGTGGGTCATTCTCTTTTAAAAATGTATGCGCACACGTAATCTTTAGTTAAAATCTGAAAATGCACTTCCTTCCTGTAATGACTATCCATCTTAGATGACGCATGTTAGACGGCTTGGGCGGAGCATCCGTTAACTCCTCCCCTTCAACTGTCAGTCTGCTGCCAGTTCCATTTCAAAATGCAACAGCTGTTTTTATACATCCAATCATTTCGCAATGAAAGACAAAAGCCACGCCCACTATTTTTCTCATTAGAAATTCAGTTTCACTTGGAAATTAATCAAAATACGGAAGTAAAAACGATCGCAACTTCCGGGTTCACAGGGACTTTAAACCAAGATGGGTTTAAAACAAGCCCAAACAGACGCACAGATCAACTGACATTAGGAAAAAACACAACAGTGTTCGGTAACCAGAAAAGGAAATCAATCTCGGCCAACGTTTAAAACATTCACTGTTATTGATTAGCTTGTTTTGCATTTTATTGAGCTCAGTCCCAACTGTCTGAAAATGTGTTGCATCATCCATTAGGCTATACTGTATCTGTATGCAACATAAGTTGCTTAAGTCCTGAACCCAGCTAACACAGTACGTTCTGACGATGTCGCCAGTTCGTCTTCATTTGGTCACCGTGACCACGTTCTGAGGATGTCTTGGCAACGTTCCATTTCTTAGAATTTTTGCTTACGTTCCAAAAACATTCTAGCCGAGTCCTCAAATAACATTGTGAATTAATCCCATGGAGAACGTTGTAGCGACGTGATGTACTGGTCTTCAAATAACCTGGACACTGGTCATTTGATTAATGAATCTGGTCATTTCTATTTATTATGTTATTGTGTGGAAAATGAATGATCAGTGTAAAATCAGTTATAATGTCAAGACGAATGCGACTTCTGACAGTTATTAAACAGGAGTTTAATTCGATACCACAATTAAAACTGTGTTTCTATTTATTTAGTGTGCACGTCTCTGTTCTGCAAAAAGATGCGCTCGCATCATTTAAACGTTAACAGTCATTTCTGCCTGATATTACTTAAGCGGTTTATTAATATTCTTTCTTTACATTATACCTTACAGATGTGAGTTAACACATATTTTAGTGATTTTCGATCGATTTGGCGTGTTTAAATGAACGGACCCTGATGTTTGTGAGTGTGACTAAAGAAGCTTTTGATTGCTGTTTCTAAAAACGGACAACGTGCTAAACTCATGTGGTAAGACAAGAATATAATGTTAAGTTTAAACATAATGTTTATTCAACTCTGTCAATAAATATCTGCTTTAAATCCTCTGTATTGTGTTGAAGTCTTTAATTATTTATGTCATGTACTACAGTATAAATAAAATATCTGATTGTGATGTGCAGTGCTGTGTTGAGTTTTATAATCGTTATACTGTGCTTTATACATATTTGAATAGAGAATTACTCCAATTATGCATAAAATTGAATCTTTAACGCACAGATAAATCACAAATTAATTTAATCCTCCAAGTGAGGGATGATAATTGTTTAAATTAAATAAAAAAACGATTTTAACTGTTTGGTTGTTAGGACATGCTCATCACATCCCAGAAACGTTATTTGGTACATCGCTGCGACGAATATGGTACGTTCCAGGTATGTTTTCAGGAGGTAATCACCATGTCCCAACAACGTCCAATGTTACTTCGTCACAACGAATATGGGAATCACAAAGTTACTGGAAACGTTATTATGGTACATCGTGGCTACGAATATGGTCCGGTCTTATATTTTGCTTATATTGAAAATGTAACAGATTCACATGCCGATTCTATAAAAATGTGGTTAATTTGATTCGCTTTTAATAAAAAATAAAAATCTGTACGGTTTGTACTGCATTATTGCCCAAAAGTAGGCATTTAAAACTTTTAACATACTTACCTGTCAAACTCTTATTTATCTATATAGAAAATGAAGTTCATTTAATCCACACAACCAATATGAACTTCCAAAAGTCATTAACCCTTGATCACATTGTGTGGGTTCTTTTATAAAATAACACAATATTGGAGATAGCTGGATGCTTCAGTGTGACTGTACTGGTGTGTCATGTAGCGATAATGCTAATGTGGCTAAACATACCCTTAAATACATACATTATATATAAAATACATTTTATATAGTTTGTATTTGCTCTGTCATCCGATGTGAATATGTATGTCTGAACACAGTGCAACTGTAATAATAAAGGGGTCATATGACAGGGCTAAAACGAATATTATGGTTTGTTTTAGATGTAATGCAATGTGTATACACGATTTAAGGTTCAAAAATGCTGTATTTTCCACATACCATGCATATTTGTATCTCCTCTTTGCCCCGCCTCTCTGAAACGCGCAGATTTTTTACAAAGCTCATCGCTCTGAAAAGCGAGGTGTGCTATGATTGGCCAGTTAACCAGTGCTTAGTGATTGGTCGAATACTGCAAGCGTGACAGAAATGTAACACCTCTTACCATATTTGGACCATCAGGTTCCAAAGCAATTGTACTCACAGGTACGCCCACCTTACTTGCGTATACATTTGGGCGGTCTCAGTCAAATCATACCACAAACTGATGTAGATTTGTGGGGGTGTGGTTACACAAGGCGTTTCAGGCAGGTCTGGGTGAGCATTCGCTTTTAGATAGAATGCATCTTTTGTTCCGACACTTTCATTTTTGCAATTTTACGTGTATAAAACATGCATGGGCAACTTATAACACACCAAAGACACAGAAAAACACATATTCGCGCCATATGACCCCTTTAATCTATTAATAAACTTAATTTGGTATTATAATAAATTATAATAATGCCATATAACCCTGGATATATACAACCCGATTCCAAAAAAGTTGGGACACTGTACAAATTGTGAATAAAAAAGGAATGCAATAATTTACGAATCTCATAAACTTATATTTTATTCACAATAGAATATAGATAACATATCAAATGTTGAAAGTGAGACATTTTGAAATGTCATGCCAAATATTGGCTCATTTTGGATTTCATGAGAGCTACACATTCCAAAAAAGTTGGGACAGGTAGCAATAAGAGGCCGGAAAAGTTAAATGTACATATAAGGAACAGCTGGAGGACCAATTTGCAACTTATTAGGTCAATTGGCAACATGATTGGGTATAAAAAGAGCCACTCAGAGTGGCAGTGTCTCTCAGAAGTCAAGATGGGCAGAGGATCACCAATTCCCCCAATGCTGCGGCGAAAAATAGTGGAGCAATATCAGAAAGGAGTTTCTCAGAGAAAAATTGCAAAGAGTTTGAAGTTATCATCATCTACAGTGCATAATATCATCCAAAGATTCAGAGAATCTGGGACAATCTCTGTGCGTAAGGGTCAAGGCCGGAAAACCATACTGGATGCCCGTGATCTTCGGGCCCTTAGACGGCACTGCATCACATACAGGAATGCTACTGTAATGGAAATCACAACATGGGCTCAGGAATACTTCCAGAAAACATTGTCGGTGAACACAATCCACCGTGCCATTCGCCGTTGCCGGCTAAAACTCTATAGGTCAAAAAAGAAGCCATATCTAAACATGATCCAGAAGCGCAGGCGTTTTCTCTGGGCCAAGGCTAATTTAAAATGGACTGTGGCAAAGTGGAAAACTGTTCTGTGGTCAGACGAATCAAAATTTGAAGTTCTTTTTGGAAAACTGGGACGCCATGTCATCCGGACTAAAGAGGACAAGGACAACCCAAGTTGTTATCAGCGCTCCGTTCAGAAGCCTGCATCTCTGATGGTATGGGGTTGCATGAGTGCGTGTGGCATGGGCAGCTTACACATCTGGAAAGGCACCATCAATGCTGAAAGGTATATCCAAGTTCTAGAACAACATATGCTCCCATCCAGACGTCGTCTCTTTCAGGGAAGACCTTGCATTTTCCAACATGACAATGCCAGACCACATACTGCATCAATTACAACATCATGGCTGCGTAGAAGAAGGATCCGGGTACTGAAATGGCCAGCCTGCAGTCCAGATCTTTCACCCATAGAAAACATTTGGCGCATCATAAAGAGGAAGATGGGACAAAGAAGACCTAAGACAGTCGAGCAACTAGAAGCCTGTATTAGACAAGAATGGGACAACATTCCTATTCCTAAACTTGAGCAACTTGTCTCCTCAGTCCCCAGACGTTTGCAGACTGTTATAAAAAGAAGAGGAGATGCCACACAGTGGTAAACATGGCCTTGTCCCAACTTTTTTGAGATGTGTTGATGCCATGAAATTTAAAATCAACTTATTTTTCCCTTAAAATGATACATTCTCTCAGTTTAAACATTTGATATGTCATCTATGTTGTATTCTGAATAAAATATTGAAATTTGAAACTTCCACATCATTGCATTCTGTTTTTATTCACAATTTGTACAGTGTCCCAACTTTTTTGGAATCGGGTTTGTACTTCATGCGTTAATAGTGATGTACTATGCAATAAAAATAAAGTAAATAACAAAGTAAACAATATGTTGAGGTGTTTTTGAGAGGTGCAGAATGCAGTAGTTAGAGCTATGACACGGCTGTCTTTAAATGTTATTTATTTACATTCAGCTCTTGTTGTGTCACAAGGTAACACTCGTTCGCAAAGTTTTCTGAGCTTTCTGTGGCTGTCTTGACAGCCTTAAATCGCAAAAATTATTCGAGGTACTTCATTATTAACCATTATCAGTAATGTTCTCTAACATAGTAACAAATACTAAACGGAAGTGCGGAGCATCCAACAGGAAGTCATTCGCTGTAATGGCGCCCTCCATGGAGACGCAATACTGTGGAATATCATATGAGGTCATCTATTCACTAATGCCATGCAGTATGACACAGAAACAGTTATCTTTGATGTTTAATATGACTTTTGTGATAATATTTTGGGATGATAGTTCCACAGAAAGAGATTTGTATTAACAATTTCCCAGTGATCTGTAACATATTGTATATAACACAGTATAATTTGTATATAGCACATCTGTACATACAATATACTGCCTATTGTCCTTTTGTCTAATATTATCTTTTTTGTCAAATGTGTATTTTCACTCACTTATTTGTTTTTACGTTTTGTTACCTGTGCCTTGTCACTTTTTTAACCTGTATATGCACTGGAAGCTTCTGTCACTAAGACAAATTCCTTGTGTGTCCAAGCACACTTGGCAATAAAGCTCTTTCTGATTCCGATTCATATAATTAGTTATTTCACATCACAGGGACATTGCTCCAGAAAAGTCTTCCAAACTTCCACTCTTCCACTTACATTCTAAAAATAAATGTAACTTGGATTGTTTTTAAATGTCTGTGACCAACATTAAAACATAGCAATATTTAAATGTGACATTAAGACTTGAAGATTATTCCATTTATCAGCAAGATTGTACCTTACTGGGTTCCATTATGGCCAGAGGTCTGTCATGCATAGCTGTTGGAACTAGTTTACACCGTGTTATGAAATTAATTTGTCCTATGTTGTTTTGTGCTATAGTTTTAAAGGTCCAGTGTGTAATTTTTGGGATGATCCATTTATAGAAATGCAATATAATATACATAGCTATGTCTTCAGAGGTGTATAAAGAACTTACACAATAAAGCGTTATGTTTTTATTACCTTAGAATGAGCTATTTCTATCTACATACACCGCTGGTCCCCCTGCATATAATTCGCCACGTTCTGTCAGCCGTCGTAGTGTTTCGAAAGGGAGGGGTGGAGTGAGAGGTTGGTTGCAATTCGCAACCTTGCCACTAGATATTACTGACTGGACCTTTAAAGCTTTTTAAAGTGTATGAAGAGAAGAATTTCGTAGCTGTAGTGTCTTTGAAGTCTTTACTTTGTGCTGCATTTGTAGTTGTTAGTGGGAAGTTTGAAGCTGCTCTTTGTGCTGTTGTCTTCCCTAACTTCAAGTCTATTCCCACTTGTGGTAAACTTTGATTTGTATACTGTTTATTGTCATGTTATAAGGTAAAATTTAAATGTTTTCTCATTTGTAACTTGCTTTGGATAAAAGCATCCACTAAAATGAATTTATAAATGTAAATCACTAATAGTCTTTAACTTAAGGCATATACTGAAAATAAACATTCCTTCTGAACATTCTTCCTCTTTAAAGTCTTCTCAGTGCATGCCTAACAACACACACACTTTATTCTATTGTGCAGTCCCCTAAGGGATGTAAAAATAAGAACCAGTTACACACAATGATAAAAGTTGTGTTGCAACAATATAACTGCAAATATCACCAAGGGAATGAATGTATTCACAATACTGTATATACTGTAAGTCCCACCACAGGGTGTGTAAAGCTAAGAAGCTGTTATCAGTGCACCCCACACACCACACACACACACACACACACACACACACACAAATGCACACACACTTCTAATTTTGGCTCTAACATTGCACAGTGCACCTACTTGAACAACTAGTAAAGTAAAAGTAACAGGCATTGGCTTTACTGAACAATTAGCACTTGACACTTGGTTGAAAAATGCTTTCAACGTTAATTGTATATTGTCAGGGTGTTGGGAAACTTACAGAACACCAATAACGAACTCAATAATCAGATGCTGTTGTCATATTGCTCAGTAACTGTTCAAAAGGACAGAACTAGCATAGATGTACACATGCATCCAAAGCGAAAGTCTGATATTGAACAGGTATGCATTATACTGCTCTAAATAAACCACAACTTCTAAAACAAAATACTACTGGTATGTTGTTTTTCCTTATATTTTCCATAACATTAACAAATCCTGACAGAGACCATTAACTGAAATCTGTGATTTCACTTAAATGGTTTAAAGGGTTAATCTTCAAAAACATTTAGCCGTTTCTTTTGGTAAAATCTTGCTTGTTTCATGAGCAGTATACATAACAAGCTTTCTCTCAAACGAACAGTCTGGGAAGTTAAAAGCCTGAGTTACTTCCTTAAATACAATGAACAGCACCAACACAAACTGTGTTCACGTCTCTTTTGGTTCGTTTTCAGATAATAAAGAGCATTATTCATCATTATACTCCAATATCCGCCTCCTCTCCGGGTATCATGCAGAGACACATGTGAGAGGAATGATAACTAAACTGCTCTCCGGCTCTACCAAGCGCTTACTTAACCAGCCTGACAACAACTTGAATGGAAGATTTCTGGCAACTGAGAAGTTAAAGGAACAAACAAGGAGAACACCCTCCCAGGGCACCTTTGAATCAAAATGTCACCACACATCCCGAGCCCCTTACCCTCCTGTCCCGTTACTGACTTACCGGAGTGTGGGCCCGATACAGTTAGTGTCTGTGCTCTCAATCTCGCGCAGGATCCGCTCGTGCTCTGCCGCTGTCTCCGCGCTCGCCATCTTCCATGTCCTCGCGACGCGCTCGAGAATATAACGCGCTGTGAGAGAGACGGGGGAAAAACACTGGAGCTTTTACTTCCGGTATTACTATTGAGCGATCGATGACGGGGATAGTTTTATATATAGAGAACAAAATAACATTTTAAGTATCTTTAATCATTTAGACATGATATACCAAGAAGAAGTACATTTAAGATTCCACGTGTTTTAATAAAATTGTTTGAAATGTTTATTAAAATAGAAAGACAATGTTTACTACGGGCATTTTTATGAGAAACGTGTTTATATATTTATATGGTTCCACATGTTTTAATAAAATTGTTTGAAATGTTTATTAAAATAGAAAGAAAATGTTTACTACATGGCATTTTTATGAGAAACATGTTTATATGGTTTATCAAATATAGTGTAATTTGTGAGATTTCTGATGATAAATACTTCTACATAGCCTACTCTCAACCCAATATTACAAACCATTTGATGAAAGACAGTGACATCTAGTGCTTCATGTGTAAAATAATCAAACTAAATGGTCCAACATGTTTTTGTGCAGTAACGCTCAACGTGACTAAATAAACGATAGATACGCAATTATTTGATAGGCTATATAGGCTACTAGAATTATCTCCTGGAATTAAATATTTATTTAAAAATGTTATATGTGCTATAAACTGAGAATCATTCACGTGCTATGTTTAGTTTAAAGAATTTAATTAATGAGTTGTAGCGTCTTGTACTGTGAGAGTTTATATAAAAGCTTGTGCGCTTCTATACCATACATTACGTGTGAGTGTCAGGAGAGCAGCAGAAGTCCAAACAGAACCAGTCCAAACATTAGCGCCAGAGCACCCGGAAGACAGCGCACAGGGCGCCGACACACTTAAGAAATCGGTAAGAAACTCGATATCAGATTCAGTATTTGGCATATCAATAATTAATTCATGGAAGAAGCAAGTTTACAAAGTAGGGCACAGTTTAAACAAATTAGAAACTGACTGTCCTTTTGAACAAGGTTTAAGGTTCGGGGTCGCTTGAAGCCTCAAAGTTGTAAACAAATATTTCCCGTTGATCCCTGTTTTATAAACGTCGACTTTGAACACGCGTGGTTAAAACGACGGACTGATGTTTTGACGCATTAGAAGCTTGACAAACATCATCAAATGTGTGTAAAAATCTCAATTTCGAAATATTGATCCGTAAGACTGGTTTTGTCGTCCAGGGTCACATATAATCATTAGTAACTAACGTAACCGTATTTTTGTGTGTACTTATGTTTATAATAGAAGAACAGTCGGTTGTAATGTAAAGTCGTCGTGGGACATTGCACCAGATGTGCGCAACTAAATGTATTTTCATCTTTCGTTATATAAAGGTGTAAGATCAGACAGATTCGTTCTCTGAATTCACCTCTGAGTATGTGGCTTTGCCAGTTTGTATCGTAGTACGTTCATAGCAGACAAAATGAAAGTTTAAGACATCACTTTTCTTTTGTATGTAGTCCAAGTGTGGTGAGATGTTGCACGTAAATTGTGTTGTTTCTTTGTATTACTCATACAGTATTGCATTACCTTCAGATCCATGATATGATCCTACAGTTGTTGATCTCTAAATGAGCTCTTTTTTTAGCACTTTATGTCAAAAGCACTGATAGCTTCAACTCATTTTCGTATCATACTGTCATTGGCTAGAGATAAATCAAACAAAGTTTGTACAGTACCTTTCCTAACAAATATCAAACTGTATGCGTTTCAATGAAAATGTCATTAATTTACCTGTTAACTTAAACTTACAGTTTAATCATGGCGCAGATGTTCACTGTTTCTGACAATGAGTCAGAGACTTCAGAAGACCATGAGGACTCCCTCCAGACACATAAAGAATCACCGCAAAGAAAGCAGCACCTTACTGTTTCTGCCCGTCTGAAAGGTAAGTCTCAAGGGCCTGTGGGATAGTTACAGAAAACACGTCATTGCTGCTGTATCCTGGATACGCAGCACTGCAGTACATCTACACCACAAATACACCACTGTACCATTAATATCAATTGATATGCTTACATAAATTAACCAAAACATTTGTACTGCTTGAAACAAACTAACAAAAGTTGAGGACTGTCATATTTGTCATCTAATTAAAACCTGTTTCATTCTACCATATTTCCAATCTCAAAATAAAAAGTTACACAGATAAATAATGTCTCACCCTCCTGCCTGAAAGTCTGTGCAGAGCAGCTGTCGCCCATCTTCACTAATATATTTAACAGATCTTTGGAGCAGTGTGAAGTCCCTTCATGCATCAAACGCTCCACCATCATTCCTGTACAGAAGAAACCCAAAATCTCTGGACTTAATGACTACAGGCCTGTTGCTTTATCATCTGTGGTCATGAAGTCATTTGAGAGACTTGTACTGGCCCACCTGAAGGACATCACCAGACCACTTCTTGATCCCCTCCAGTTTGCTTACCGAGCAAACAGGTCTGTGGATGACGCAGTAAACATGGGACTGCATTACATCCTACAACACCTATACAGACCAGGGACTTACGTCAGGATCCTGTTTGTAGACTTCAGCTCGGCCTTCAACACCATAATCCCGGACCTCCTTCTGCCCAAGTTTACCCAGCTCTCTGTGCCAACCTCTACCTGTCAGTGGATTATTAACTTCCTGTCGAACAGGCAGCAGCTAGGGAAAATTTAAATCCAGCACATGTACCAACAGCACCGGAGCTCCTCAAGGATGTGTTCTTTCTCCACTGCTATTTTCACTCTACACAAACGAATGCACCTCTACAGACCCTTCTGTCAAACTCCTGAAGTTTGCAGATGACACCACAGTCATTGGCCTTATTCAAGACGGTGATGAATCTGCTTACAGAAAGGAGGTTGCTCAGCTGGCTGCCTGGTGTAGTCAAAACAACCTAGAGCTGAATGCATTCAAGACAGTGGAGATGGTAGTGGATTTCAGAAGGAACCCTCCATCACTTCCTCCCCTCACCATCCTGGACAGCACTGTGGATACTGTGGAGTCATTTAGGTTCCTGGGCTCCACCATCTCACAGGACCTGAAGTGGGAGTCCCACATAGACTCCATTGTAAAGAAGGCCCAGCAGAGGTTATACTTCCTCCGTCAATTGAGGAAGTTCAACCTACCACAGGAGCTACTGACCCAGTTCTACTCAGAGGTCATCGAATCTGTTCTGTGCACTTCAATAACTGTTTGGTATGGCTCGGCCACCAAATCAGACCTACGAAGACCACAACGGACAGTTCGTAGTGCTGAGAAGATTATTGGTGCTCCTCTGCCCACACTTCAGGACCTGTACGATTCCAGAGGGAAAAACAGGGCAAGAAAAATCATCATCGACTCCACACACCCCGCACACAAACTTTTTGATCTGCTGCCCTCTGGCCGGCGCTTTAGAGCACCAAACACCAGGACTTCCAGACACAGAAGCAGCTTCTTCCCCCAGGCAATCTCCCTCCTAAACAGATAACTGCTCCTTAAGAGCAATATTCCACTTTCACTACTCCTATAGTGTGCACTATAGTGCCTTATTTTATGTACATTTTATTTCTACATGTATATAACACTACCTCTACTTACAACATTATCCATTTGCACAAGTGTACAATCTGTTAATATGTATATTATACTATACAGTATACTACCCTGTACAATGTCTCTTATATGTTATTATCCCCCATTTTCTGTACAATAGTCTTTTATTTTATATATGCATATTTTAGAATCTTTTAGACTGTAAATCATATTATATTGTATTGTCATTGTGTTGAATGTCTGTACTAGAAGCTTCCAACACCAAAGAAAATTCCTTGTGTGTGCAAGCACACTTGGCAATAAACCTCTTCTGATTCTGTAATGATCAATTAATTTTCATTTAGTTAAAAAGGTTAATCTGATGATCTGGGTCAAGGGTCACTTATAATCAAATGTCATTATAGGGGAAAAACTGGTGAGACAAAGGAATCTCTCGATGAATGATGAGGACCTGCTAGAGACCGGAGCAGGAGAGGAAGGTGAAATGTTTGGAGGTGAAGCTTTTAGGCGTCGAACCCACTCTGCTCCCCCTGCACTGTGGGCAGCTAAGAAATACGGCCAGCAGCTGAGAAGAATGAGTGATGAGTTTGACAACCTTCTTGATAAAGGGGTAGGAATACTACTGAGTGTAATGAGAACAGGAAAGGATAGGGCATAAAAAAAATTCTGACGAACCGTTACCGATAACCTGAAAAATAATACATTAATTCCAGTGTTTTCTTACCCCTAAATCTTATAGATGAAGAGAGTGAAGAGTGCAGGAACAGCACGTCAGATGCACCAGTCCCCCAGCTGGTTGACTTTCCTTTGGAGTCACAAAGAATCTGATGCTGAGTCGCGTCCCGCAGAGTGATTGAAAGTGAACGTATAATGGACTACTGTACATAACAACTGGTTGTACAAGAAAAGGACGCACTGCATTGAAGAGAAGGAACAATTCCATTGACTGGAAACCTTTATCATGGACTGCACTGGTGGGACCCTTGACTAAATGAAAAGTATGATCTGACTGGCATGTGCCACAGAGAATACTCATAATGGTGATTCCACTTTGACTTAAACTCTGGGAAGATTATGCCGTAAAATGTATGACACTGATATCACCATATACAAAGCACATACTTTCTGACACTTCTTTTTCAAACAGTTACATCAAGATGACATAAATAGTAAAACTTGTAAGGGCTAAAGCCCTTTTGTTTAAAAGGTAGATTAACAAAAAGCTGAAATAGTTTTTAACAAAGCACATCAAAGTCCAAGATGTTTTATTTTTGCATTCAAAGTGTTAACTGAATTTTAACCAATATTTTTAGACAATTGTCTGTACAGCAACAATGAACTTGACAACATCTACAACGGCACACACAGGGTATATTGTAAAAGGACTTTGACCACTTTGAGGGCCCTTTCGTTTTTTATTGGAGTGATAATTATTTGCAATGGTCTACCAAAGCAAAATGACTTGACACCAAATCTACATGAGCCCATACAACAAGAATGGATTTAAATACCCACAACTACATATTTTTGGGGTCTTAATATCCAATAAAGCAAGAATAGGAGCATCATCGTCACTGGTATTACTTGAAAATGACAAAACTTTTTGTGAATGTTTTTTATTCTTTTTCTTTGTAATTTAATGTTTTTACCTAGTAATATTAGAGCCTAATAAAATCCTATTTACCCCAATACTTGAGGCACATGTTCCTGCTTTTGTTATACTGAAATGTAATGCACAAGTATGAATATTGGAAACTTACTGTACATTACAATCTCTATAGAATCTGCATCAGTCATGCTCTGTACATTTTGTTTGTTTTGCATTAGGAATTGTAAACATAGGCTGCACCCTGCACTAAATCTAATCTAAAATCTATACAGCATTACTGAGTTTGCCAACTAAAACATAAGTCGGGCTAATATACTTGTATTGTGTGAACTTCTGTCCTATAGTTACATTTGTAAAGCAAGAGTCTGTAAACTAACAATCAAAATCAGTGTATATAGTATGTGTTAGGGAACTTAAATTTGTGTCGTGGCACTTATCACAATAACAGTTAAACAATCTTGGAATTTTTATGTTGAACTTGGTGACCCGAGTTCTCATCACATAAATCTCTCTGTCAGGACACTTGTGTTGGATCCCAGCAGATCTTTTCTCCACAATCAAGAGCAGAGATCCTTTCCATGTCTTTTCCACTAAGCTCAAAGTCAAAAAGACAACCGTTCTCCTTCACACGTTCAGGCTGACATGATTTTGGAAGCACTGGAATGTCCTGTTGCACAGCCCACCTCAGCAACACCTGGGCTGATGTCCTGCCACACTCTTTTGCTACATCCTGAACAACAGCATCTGACAGAAGAAGCCCTGTTCCAAGAGAGGAGTAGGCTTGAAAACACACCCCTGTTTCCTTACAGACTGCCCTCAGCTCCTTTTGCGAAAGCTTTGGATGGAACTCAACCTGGAGAACAGCTGGAGGCACTTTACAGTTCCTCAGAAGCTCTTTTATGTGATCTACAGTATAGTTAGAGACCCCAATGGCCCGAAACTTTCCTTCTGCGTAAAACTCCTCCAAAACGGCCCAGCTCTGAGCACGGTTTTCAGGGTTACGTTTATCCCCCACTGGCAGCCCCTGTGTACCCGGCCAATGAATAAGATATAGATCAATGTAGCCTAGTTCCAACTGCTCCAAGCTCCTCAGGCAGCCATCCCTGGCTTTCGAGCCCTGATCCTTGGGACCTAGTTTACTGGTTATAAAAACATCCTCTCGTGATAGGCCGTGCTTGGGCAGCAGACAACGGAGGGCATGACCCACATGTGCCTCATTACGGTACACTGCAGCCGTGTCAAAAGCACGGTAACCTGCTGCCAAAGCAGCATCTAAAGCATTGTAGGTGTCCTCTTGACCTTGCAAACGAAATGTCCCCAGTCCCAACAGAGGCATCCGGGTCCCGGTGCTGAGAAGTACAGATGGCTGAGGGTCTGTCATGAGGATGCTCTGGACACTGTTAAAACACTCCTACAAAGAGATCAAGTATTGACAGTAAATATATCGGTAAGCAATGTATTTAAAGAATAAAATAAAACTGACTGTGCAGATAAAACAACACTATTTCACAACACAACAAGAGACACAAACTTACCCAACAGGTTTTTTGAAACAATAAAAAGACAAACACTTGCCTGTTAACTTGATCAAAGTCCAGGGTACCTGCTGCACAGATCAGGTGTTATAAATAATACGTTCCACATCTGAATTTACCTGGAGCACGAGATAAACATTGTTGCTACAACCTTATCTGTAAACAAACAGCTGCAGTTTCAGTACAACGCAAGCTAACCTGATCATGTGACAACAACGGGGCGGAACGTAGTTCCATACATGGCTAGAACTCAGTGCTGCGTCCGAAACAGCATACTATGTCAGTACGTACTGACTTAAATGAAGTACCTACCTATCGACCGTTAAAACAGTACGTTCTCTATAGTATGTGTGGGGGTAGTATGAATAGATTTCGGACGTACTGCATCCCCATGTTTTATTGTCATGTGACCCGTATGCTCTTTGACCTATGACGTGTTAACATCAACCTGTATCCAGGCGTCGGTACAAACATAATTTATTCACGATAAATTCATTAATCTGTACTTACATTTAAAACCGGACACCCGCTTTGAAATTTGACCGTTGCTCAGCTCCCGTTGCATCATGGAATAGATAGAGTAGTGTCTGTCGGTACACGATCCGGGATGCCTGCACGATCCGTGATGCCTGCACGATCCGTCCGCGCATGCGCATAATGACGTAGTAGATAATTCTGTTTAGCGACGACACTGCATGATCTGTTCCACGCTTGAGCACCTTTGTACCGCGACTTTCACTACTGTCCACCTCTGGTCTCATGTCACTTCTGTGTGCACACTATGCGTTGAAATACTCTGTAACGTTTCCCCAGACTTGTTTGTAGTTCTTTCTTCATGTAAGTGCAGATAGTCTAGGCAGAAATGCATATTATGTTCCTTATTGTGTTCTGTAAACACCATTGAAGGGATTATTCCTCATTTAGATTATATAGATAGATATATTAGCCTATATATAGACCCATACTAATACAAAATGAGTCGATTTAAAGTTAACTAATATTAGCAGCTTTTAATAAAAACCGTCTTTGACAATACTACTGACCTCAGATCGAAACACAGCAAGTTAAGTAGGCGTAATGCCATGCAGCAATGAATCGCAAAGGGGAGTATGGAGGAAACTGAAGGTTTGCAGTGACAGACTCTCAAGACTCAGACTTTATTCCACATGTAACCAAAATCGTGTATGTTCATGTAACAACTCCTTTATTATTTTGGATTGGCAACCACGTAAACACATCGTAATGCATAGCGTAAGCTACATTTTAAAACATCAAAATAGACCCGCCATGAACTGTTAAATGAAAAACACAATGTAGCCTACAAAAATATCTGGCCGTCAAGTGTTTCATCGCATGCTTAAAAACAAAAAAAAAAGGAAAACAAAAAAATAATTAAAAAAAAAATAAAAAAAAAAAAAAAAAAGAAAAAAAAAGAAAACCCGGATCGTGTACCTGTACGACACAGCGCGCTTAATTTAACCATTAACCCGCCGGTGTTGTTGAAAAAGTTTCTGCATTGAAGTTGGCTCAAATATTTGATACTCTACGGTAACTTATACTGTCGGCTGTTTGTGTTTGTTTATTAACCATGTCATTTTCATTCAGTAAACACCATACACATTTAAAAATAGCTTCAGAAGTTTAGCAGTTCTTCAAGTCTAGCCAGTAATTTTGTCTTTTCTAGATACAGTACTTTGCTTAAAAACAAGTCATTTATTATACTGTACTAAAGCTTTCAGTCATACTTTTTGCTTTGTTTTTTTAAGTGAAGGCATGCCTATCCAGGCTTTTTCTTTTCCTGTACCTGAGACCAGATTTTTTCAGGCTGGACAGCATGTCTACAAATTTAAAATAAGGCGAGGAGAGAGGAGCAGGTAATACTGTGAGAACTTTGGTGTAAGACAATAAAGTGGGTTTCTTTCTGTAGAAATGTTTGGACATGGATTTTGTCTTTTAAAGAACATGTGAAGAAGTCATGCTGGATGGCACACTAGTCAGTGAGGAGCTGGAGGTATCATCATTGATATTATCAGTTTAGATGCGAATAGTCTGTACATAAAGAATATTTTGTTATTTCATGTCAATTTGTTTTGCAGTCTGCTGTGCGTGCAGTGCTTGCAAACCTGGATGGTCTTCAACCTTTCACCACCCAGCATTTCAATATTTTTCCCTGTATGCTTCTTTGAGTGTTAAAATATTTTGACAGAATTTGAGCTGATAACAGGGCAATTTCATGTAAAAGTCGACCTTATGATGAAACAATCAAGTTTTTACCAAAGGTTTTCACCGTACTGATAGGTCAGATGTCAAAATTTGGTTTAAATACCCATGGGAAGTCTCTCTTAAAGCAAAGTTTTTTTATTTTTAATTTAAACAGACGATTCAATATATTGGGATTCAATTTATATTTCATGGTTGGACTGAAAATGTCACATCCATAACGCTGGATTATTCAGCATCAAACTAAGATTGATAAGTGTCCGTATACAAATCTGATATTATTACTGTTCGACAACACATCCAGATATGAGTAAATGGGAACGAGTTTCCAAACTGAGATTTATAAAGGGAGGTGTACAACTGTCTACGTACCCTTTCATCATCACGCTGTATGTGGAGTGTCATGAACTAGCCAGTCATACAGGTGAGACCCAGCTCAGTCTCAGAAGACATCATTTATTCTTACCTAACTATTCACTATCAATGCAATGTCTGCTCTTATTTAACAGAGACAACCACCAGTGGCTCACCAGTGCCAATGCCGGTGAGTGTCTCTTACCACATTTTCATTACTAATGTCATATTCACAAAATCAAATAGAAACCCAGTTTAACTTAACTGACAAATTAAATATAGACATAATTCTAAGCGGACAGGGACACAGCTGGCTCCATACATAGCTGTTTCAAAAAACGAATTTGACTCAAATTCTACACTATTACTCACATGTGGGTTTAAACCCAATCCAGTACAGGCGAGACTGAAACCCGAGTCTGCGACTTGGACTCGAGTCACACTTAAAGTGATACTTTTTCAAAATTCTATCATCATTTACTGACCTTCAAGTTGTTCCAAATCTGTATAAATTTCTTTGTTCTGATGAACACAGATAAAGATATTTGGAAGAATGCTTATAACCAGACAGATTTTTCGCCCCATTGACTACCATAGGAAACAATACAATGGTAGTCAAAAGTGTCCCAGAACTGTTTGCTGTCCTACATTCTTCAAAATGTCTTCTTTTGTGTTCAACAGAACAAAGTAATTTTTCCTACCAAGGAAGTCAATGTGGGGCAAAATCTGTCTGGTTATAAACATTCTTCCCAATATCTTTCTCTGTGTTCATCAGAACAAAGAAATTTATACAGATTTGGAACAACTTGAAGGTCAGTAAATGATGACAGAATTTTCATCTTTGGGTGAAGTATCACTTTAAGTGTGACTCGAGTCCAATTCGCAGACTCGGGTTTCAATCTCGCCTGTACTGGAGTGGGTTTAAACCCACATTTCATTTTTGGGTGAAGTATCACTTTAATGAGCAAAAAAAGGACTTGTGAACAGCTGACTCTTAAGACTTGTAAAATCGTCATTCAAAAAGTAATTTTGATATGACAGTCCATTCACATTTTCCCCACAGATTAATGATAAAAGTTTGTGAGTTTTATTAGACAGTTTTGAATATGGTACATGAACAAGACATGTAGAAGTAATTTGTTTTAATATTTAATCTCATACGATTTTAATTAAAATAACTAGCAAGAGGTACTGCTAAAAATAGAACTTAAGAAGAGAAAAATAGAGACTAGAGATGAGACTTGGACTCCACATTAACGGCTTGAGACTTGATTTAGACTCAACCTCACTTGACTTGTACCTCAGAGACTTGTGAACTATCTGCAGTACAGCGTTCTCTTACACCAGAGCATTGAGATTCATTGTAACGAAACCAACTAGCCAGATCATCTGCTTGTCAAATCTGATACTTGTTTTTTGGAGCTTTGCTGGTTAGAATAAATAGTAAAATAGTTTTTAGAAACAATACATGCTTTGGAAATCGATGACAACAAGACCAAGTTCAATGTAAATACCCACAGGAAACAGAGTCAATGCAAAACAATCCACTGTGTGCCAGTGATTCAGTGAGGAAAGTCCAAACCACCGTGGTGGCACATCCAGATGAGGGCGCTATGAGCCAGGACAACCAGAATAAACTATCTTCAGGGAATGTTCAAAGCCATCAGTAAGTGTTTTTGTGTTATATAATCCTTGTTTTGTATTCTATGAGGAAATAAATCATCAACGTAACTAAGGTCGTGCCAAGCCAATATCTCATGGTGTATTTAGATATTGTTATTCCTACATGTAGTGTCATATACACACTACCTGTTACCTTCACTTTTTTCTATTACATGATGCATATTGTCACTATGAGACATAAATAATTAAGAATATAAAGTAATAAAATAAGCTCAGCTCCACCTCATGAGCCTTTATCTGTCATGATCCTGCCCCACCTTGTCATGCTTTTCTAGTCTTGTGGCAGGGTCATGACAGTCCCACATGTTTAGTGTGGAGAGAGACATGGCATTGTTTATTTTGACACGCATGCGCTCTCTCCGGTCGCATCTATTAGCCCCGCCCCCTTGTTTCCGTTAATCTTTCCCTCAGTGTTTGATTCCCTACACCTGCCCCTTGTTAATTATCCTTTGTTAGTTCCCCTATTCAATACCCTTGTGTTTGCTGTCCTGTGCTGTTTCGTTTTGTTTGGTTCATTGCGTGTGATGTGTTGAACTTACCTCTGGTCCTTGTTCAGTAAGTCTAGTCCTGCATAGTTTTTTTTTGTTATCCTGTTACTCTTGTTTTTTTGCCCCCTCGTGGGAAGTCTTTGGTTTCAAGTGTTCTTTGTTTAGTTTTGGTTATCCCCCCATCGTGGGGTTTTGTTTTTGTTAAATAAAGTTTTGTGTTTGCACCGCTGCCTGCACCTGAGTTCTCCTTCTTGACATCCCTGACATAACGAAACAGCCAAATTGAACCCAGCGGGCAGCCATGGACTGCGAGCAGTCTCCGCTGCGATTTCGCCAGGCCCATGTCCTATTCGCGCCAGAAGGATCGTGGCGTGCAGGTCTTCGCCCGAGAATTCCTGGCTGCGGCAGTGGACTCGGAGTTCAGTGAGGCAGAGCTCAAGGTTATTTTTAACTGCTGCCTCACTGAACCCCTCAAGCCCGCAGAAACAGAGTTATTGAGGCCCCTGTAATTTGGGGACATGATTCGATACATTGAGAACCCGGAGGACTGCGTCCTGGCCACCATCACCTTGGGGGACTCAGCAGCACCCGCCTAAAGCACCGCTGGTCCTGGCCCTCCTACCAGCCTCCATGGAAGGCGTGGGAGAATGGACTCATGGGACTCCCCATCCGACTCCTCCAGCGCGGAGCTAGCCACGCCCCCCATCGCATCTCTGCAGCCAGCCACGGTTCCAGTGGCCCGCTCGAGGCAGAAGAAGCGGAGGAAGGGGTCGCTGGCTCCGCCGGTCTCCAGTCCGGCCCGGGAGCCGGCGTCCAGTCCAGGAGCCGGCGTCCAGTCCGGTCCAGCAGCCGGCAGTCCAGCCCGGGTCTGCTGCAGGCATCCAGACGGGTCCAGATGGAAGTCCAGCCGGCATTTTCCCCAGCCATCCCTGGTCTCACCTCTCCTACCTCTCATCATCCCTGGAACCCAGTCCCTCACCTGTCTGGTCCCCCGCTCGCCCCTAGACCCTTGCCACCCCAACCAGTTCTCCTTGCCTCACCCTGGTCCCAAGGGACCATTCCCCCGGGACCTATTCCCTCCAGGACTTCCCCAGTCAAGTCCCCTCGGACTCCACGCTCTCTCCCCTCTGGAGCACCCCCCGCGGACTAAGACTGTTCCACCCTGCCCCAACCCTTTTGGACTTCCTCCCATTGACTCTTGTGTTCCCCCATCCCCCCTCCCATGTTTGTTATTTTTATTGTCCCACCCCAATCCAATTGTTGTTCTTGCTTGCTTGCCACTGTTGTTAATTACTATGTTTTGTTGGTTTTTGTCTGTTTCCCAGTCGGTCCTGTCCCGTTAGTGTTTCCCCTTGGGGGACACCAGGGGGCGTCCTTTGAGGGGGGGTACTGTCATGGTCATGACAGTACCACGTGTTTAGTGTGGAGAGAGACATGGCATTGTTTATTTTGACATGCCATGCGCTCTCTCCGGTCGCAGTCCCCCTTGTTTCGTGTTAATCTCGCCCTCAGTGTTTGATTCCCTACACCTGCCCCTTGTTAATTATCCTTTGTTAGTTCCCCTATTTAATACCCTTGTGTTTGCTGTCCTGTGCTGTTTCGTTTAGTTTGGTTCATTGCATGTGATGTGTTGAACTTACCTCTCGTCCTTGTTCAGTAAGTCTAGTCCTGCATTGTGCAAAGTTTTTTGTTATCCTGTTACTCTTGTTTTTTGCCCCCTCGTGGGAAGTCTTTGGTTTCAAGTGTTCTTTGTTTTGTTTTGTTTTTCCCCCCATCGTGGGCTTTAGTTTTTGTTAAATAAAGTTTTGTGTTTTGCACCGCTGCGTGCGCCTGGGTTCTTCTTGACATCCCTGACATTATCTAACACTAGCAAATTGATGTCAATCATTCAGCAGTCATAGTGATGACATGCCATCAAATTAAAGAGTGGTGTTTATAATACATGTTATGGAACCTTGCTGTCAGACCAGCACAAACCCCTGAGATATTTCTGGGATTTTCCATATTGTTTTCAGTGCTTGGTTGATATGAGGTGTTGAGTCAGATGCAGCAGTTATGAAACAGTAGAGTAGAGGAGCCTGAGCACTGGGCGCCATCTCAATGAAGCTGTCACTCAATCAGCAGGCAGAACATAATAATTTAGCTGTTAAAATAACATCCCATCTCATCTAATTCCTCCTTATAGGCAAAGATGTACAAATCAATAAACAGCGGAGAACAGAATTTGACATCTCATCTTAATTCCGTCGTGTCCTCATTTAGTTTGTGGTGGGCGATGAGAAAATTATGGATGTCGGTTCATTCTGGCGAAGACTCAAGTAATTCAGTGGAGTTTACACAACTCACCTACTGCATTGTCAAAAATAGATATCTCACTGAGGATTTGTGTGCGTTTGATGCAAGCCCTCAGGCCGAGAAGCTTGCAGACTTGCCTAAAACAGGTCTTTTGTTTTTGTATTAAATGTGCTGGAAATGCGAACAGGAATTCGATGTGTCAAATAAAAAGAGAACAAATAGATCTTTCTCTCTTTGTTTTTTTCTTTAGGAAGTCCCCTTGCTTGGCTGATGGTGCAGAAGAGATGGTTTGTGGCAGTGAGGTAAGTGTGTGTGTGTGTCTCTGTGTGTGTGCGTGCGTGCGTGTGTGTGTGTGTGTGTGTGGACATGTTTTATATCCCGGTGGGGACCTAAACCTGAATGCACACCAACACATGGGGACTCGTGTCACCGTGGGGACCAAAATTGAGGTCCCCATGGGCAAAAAAAGATTATAAATTGTACAGAACAATATTTTTTAAAAATCTAAAAATGCAAAAAGTTTTCTATGATCTTTAGGTTTAGGGGTAGGGGATAAAATATACAGTTTGTTTCATTACGCCTATGGACTGTCCCCACGGGGATAGTCAACCAAAGCCTTTGCGTGTGTGTGCGTGCGTGCGTGCGTGCGTGCGTGCGTGCGTGCGTGCGTTTGTGTGTGTGTGTGTGTGTGTGTGTGCGTGCGTGCGTGCGTGCGTGCGTGCGTGTGTGTGTGCGTGCGTGCGTGTGGACATGTTTTATATCCCGGTGGGGCGTGCGTGTGTGTGTGTGTGGTAGGCAGTTATATCACTCACACACTGTCTTTTACTGTTAATCATCTGTAATTGCCCCTGCAGGGTGCACAATCTGACACATTAGCCCATTCAGGTGGCATGACTTTTCCATTATGTTAATTATAGAAGCTGATAAAAATAAAAGATCTGTTTTAGGTACATTTGATTTCAGAAAGATTTACCATTGAGCACATCCATCACTGTTAATCTCTCTCTTATTTCGCTCTGTTATTCTTTTATTTTGCAGATTCATGCTGATTCAGAGTGTGATGGTAAATTGCATACTCAACACTTTTTTTCCTACCTTGCATGTTTCTTTTCATTTTATCCTTTTTTTTTATTATGTAAATTTTGAATAACAGTATTGTCAGGATAGTACTATAATTTTGTTCAACAACAAACAGTATGTTTGTTTAAGGAAATGGTCCATCAAAAAATAAAAATTCTGGCCTCATTTATTCACTTTCATGACATTTACAACCTGTATGTGACTTTTTTCTGTGAAACACAACATGAAGTTTATTTAACAAAGTTTGAAAAGAGCATGATCATGCAATCCAACCAACGTCTTCTTTTGTGGTCTGCAAAAGAAAGTCAGACAAGTTTGAAATGACAATAGGCTGAGTAAATGATTAAAGGATTTTCATTTTTAGGAGAACTATCCCTTTAATTTCTATACTTTTAACTTTGTATTAATTTATATCTTAGTATTGTTTTATTTTGTTTATCTTTTTATGACACCTTATTTCGCTTCCCCTGAAACTCCTGACCCAAATTCAGTAACTGAAGACAAAATGGGGATCATAACTAAACTTGCGAGGTGAGAAATTTTTCTATGTAAAATTTGTAAAAGTACAGCTGCAAAAAAATTTAAATGTTCAGCTGCAGTGTGTGGTTTTTGCACCAACGGATTTGCAACAATGACTATTTTCCAACAGGTTTCTAAACACTCCTGTCTTAAAAAAATCTGCCTAAAAGACACACCAATGTTGCTAGATTAGACTTCTTAACAAAAACAGCAATCCATCAAGCACAACAGAGCTACAATGTTTTCAGGAAATCTCCATTGCTCATATCCTGCATGGGCTGTAATAGGAAACAATTATTATTATTTTTTAATTACACACAGCAGCTTTAACAATGAACAGTAGCATGACTTCCAGTGCTTGCAAGTGCATTTTTGAATATTGACATCAAGGTGTAGTTAGGTGTAATAGTTAAGACCTTTTGTAAAACTTACCAGTTTGAAATGGTAGAATTTTGAGTTAACTAAAAATAGCCTGTTTTAAATTCTTCACCTACACATTCCTCATGTTCTTTCCACAGCTCACTGTTTCCCTTCTCTATGTTCTTCCGCAAGAGTTCTGCAAAATAACATTTCAAACCGTCATTCCTTGACATTTGTGGAGCTCAAACCTGTTCTTGTTGGAGAAAATCTTTTTCAGTTTGAAATGTCTTCAAGGTTTGAATTGCAGATGTTCAGTACTTATTGTACGTAGTTTATGTGTATTGTGCATTATGTTTTTGAAATTTGTTTAAACTTTATTAATTACTGTTCTAATATGTGTTTGGTTTTGCAAAATGTTCCTAATACATACTTCCAAACAATTGCTGTTCAGTGAAAATTCCTTTTGTTGCATGTCATTTTAAGCCTGAAATGACGTAGTGTATTTCTTGCATTAAGTGTGCACTTGTATGTGAGCATTCACCTAGGGCAGAAAATAGAGTTTCTGTGTGTTTGAGCATCCATTCAATAAAGTGAATATGTTTGTGTGCATGGCAGAGCACTCTCAGCAAGATGATGTCATCAGCCAAGGCATGCCTAATTCCGTTACTGTGCATAGAATTCTCAAAACCCAGACCCTTTTCTTTGCAAATTGTTGTAGGATCAAAGTGGAATTAGAAAAAGATCTGTTTTATTTCTCAGACTTCTAAATTAAGGTTCATGACTCAAAAAAGTGAAGATTATCTATCCTGTTGTTTTATTTTAAGAGTTTTTATATTACTGTAACCATGAAAACCATGAAAGGCAGTCATGATAAGTGATATAATTTATATATATATATATATACTGTATGGGACACACAGGGTTCTTGATCATGAAAGACAGTGGAAGTCACTCTTGATATAGAGGCATTGGGGGGGTCTCCTGATGCACATGCACAGTTACACTGGTTAGTGGGTGTGACTATGCTGGAAGATGAGGGCTCAGTTTACCGGCACTACATATATCACTCTGAAGAAAAGAACTTCATCTAGTGAACATACACACACTTGCCTACCTGTCTTGGGGTCGAGTTTCTTCTGAACACACTTTGACAAAATAGGATTCACACATACAGGTAAATTTTGTACTATTAGAATATCAAAAACATACTTAAATGTTTGCTGAAAGTAACTTTAATGTAATATTAACTGGACTGATTTTCTAGTACCCATTATTTATTCAGGGGAAATAATCATTCTTTGTATTTGTCTTATCATCTGTTTATCTGTCATTCCAAAAGCAGCTAATTCAAGCTTTACTTATATTGCTGTTTTCTAAGACTCTTCAAATTTGAGCCGTATTTGAACTTCCATGTTCCCAAATGTGTAGACTTATTCAGAAACATGTTGGTTAAATTTAAAAAAAAAAGTGTTTCTCCAAATTTCAGATCCATCAATATAATGCAGAGTCCAAAAAATATTTTAGTATTTTTTTATGTTGTAATGTTGTGGGGTTACATTATGCATACAGTATTGCCTTTTTGGTTTGTTGGTTATGGTTATTTGTTAATGGGAAAGCGGCAGAATATAGTCCCAAGACAAAATGAAGGTCTGATCAGTCCTCACAAATAGAAAAATGATTTAATACCAATTTTCTATTTGTGCGGACTGACCAGACCTTTTCACAATATTTTAGATATCAACAATTTTCTCATAAATAAAACATGAATGTATATGTACAGTATAGGTTATAAAATCCTATCTCTTATTGTGCTTGTAGGTTTAACATCCTCATGTTCCGCTGTGTGACATCTGATCTGATTGTACTCATGTTGCCTGTGATTCTGTTGTTATTGCTAATGCCTCTTACCTGGAGCTTTCAAGCTTTGAGTCCTGGCTGCCACCTCTACCGTGAGTGAAAACAAACTCTTGTGTATCTGCACTTGAATTGTACAGTGCATAGTAACTTATTAATACAGTGAAATATCTAATGGAACCTTCGGTCTATATACAGCATTTAATGTAACCATACGGACAGACAAGCGAGGGACGTGTCGAGGAACTCAAGTAGTCTATGCTTGTGTGGGTTACTGTGAGTCGAGTGCTTTCCCGTCCCGTTATTCTGTGTCACTGGCCTCCAACTTCACCCACAACATAACATCTGCTTCCCGCTGTTGCACCATTAGCAAGGATGCAAAGGTATATTAATGGCACCATTTTAACTTTCATGTTGTTATTTACACCACTGTCATGTTACTTTAATAATGTTAAAAGACTAGATTATGGATTGCAGGAGATTGTATTATTATTTCCAATATGTATTTTGAGGGAAATCTGCTTTAGATTCAGAAATGAAAATCTGTTTTTTATCATTGGTTATGTTATTTATTTGTTTTGTTTTTTTCTTAGGTGAAAGTCCGTCTGCACTGTCCTCGTGGTCGACACCATGACGATATTGAGATCTTGACTGCACGTGCCTGTCGCTGCAGCATGTGTCACAAATCCCGTTATTGAGATGGCGTTGTGTACTATACAAATAAGAGCACAACTCACTCCTTGACTACTCAGTCTAGAAAATTAAACACATAAATAAATACTTTTAACCCTTTAATCTTGAATGTAACATTTTAAGAGGATTCAGTTGAAAGACAACATACAATGTAAACAATAACAAACATAAAATCATAATTCTCTAGTTCAAAACTCCAGCATCAGTGTCACCTAATGACATCAAGAATGTATATTATATAGATATATATATATCAATTCAAAAAATGTTTTGCACAAACTTTACGTTTATGTTTTTGGACAAGATTTTGTATCTAATCTTTTGATGAAATAAAGGAGTACATTGTATGAATGTTTAGTGTCCACTTTATTTAACTATTTACTTTTTTTTATATAAAACAATGAATTGCTTTACATGACAATGACTATAATTATATACAGTATATGCACCCGGTTTTGCCTTAAATCTATCTCTGCCTTAATTAACAGATACTTATTTTTATTCGATAGATCGTAATAATATTGTTTTCATGAATTCTTTTGGTCACAAAAATAATGGTTACATACAAAAGGGTCCATTGGACATTGTGTTAAAAATGTCATTGTGTTTAAAATGTTGTTACTATTGACTACATTGACATAAAGTGATTTTCACTATGAAGCTTACACTGGGGAGGTAGGCCTACCTAAGAGAAAACAGAGCTAATTTATAACAGAAAGATAAATGTGTTTTAAAGCTTGTTGTTTTGCAGAGCCTCGCAGTTACTATGAGAATAGTACAGCCTGTAAGTAGGGAGTAAGGAAAATGTTGTTTAAGGAAAATAAAAGAATATTTTCAGAATGACAATTTTTTTTTCAAATCTTGTCTTTGGGGTAAAACGCCTCCAGGGGGCACCGCTTCACAATACCATAATTACCATGTTCTGATTATTATCACATCCTTTCCATCAAATGTAATCTGACTAGGTGGCTGAATAAAAATATTTGAGCTTTATATTTAAATATTAGCACCAACTGACACCGTTTTTCAGCATGGCTCATTGATAAATAGGCTGTCCTATTGATCTGTCTTTTGAATTTTTAACTAAAATTGCTTTTATTTTGCTGTAGCTATATAAAGCAGATTGCTTTGTCTGGGTGGGGGCATATATTTAAATTACCTTTTTAAAAGTGCTTTTAAGACTACTTATCGCCCTCTCTAGTATAGACCCCTTTCCTGTTAGTAAACATTGTGATGCGTTTTGTGGGCGGAGCTTAGGTGGAGGCAGAAAGATCCCCCTGACCGCATTACTGCTAGGTAGCACGTTTTGTTTGCTTGCTTTTTGACAAGGACTAGAAAAAAATCGGATTCAATTTGAACATGTAAGGTCACTGTCGCGGTCTGCGACCGCAGTAAAGTTTAGCGGTTTGACATTCGGATGTTTTTAAGTTGTGAATCCGCATCGCGCTGCTGTATACATGAACACGTTATCTTATTTTGCACACCGTGATTTGTGAATTCATGTGAAGCGGTTTCCCCGGTATGATATCCGCGTTTTATTTTTGCAACGTTTTTTTAAACGCGTATAATTCACGAAGCTGAAGACTTAAATACCTAAAAAGACCGTCATCTTGTCCAGTTTGATTTGTGACTTTTTTCACAGCAAAGTTTTTGTCTGTCAAATCGTTAAGTTGTTAGATACGGAGGATGACAAATACACAGTCTTTACCATTGACAGCTACTTTCAGTGTACATGCACTCAAATTTCATGCCAATTTACTTGTTTACGCAGCCTAATTTGCGAAAACTTTCGCAAACAAATTTCGTCTTTTTTATATAATATTATATATTTTATATAAAGTTTGGTCCGTTTGGAAATATTGCCTTGTGAATGCAAACCGAACTAAAATAAATTTCAATATTGTAGCGATTTAACCCTCGGTTTCGGAACAAAGCAATCGATACATAGGTGTGAAAACGCCCTAAGTCTTCAGCTTCGTGAGTTATACGCGTTTAAAAAAAAAGTCGCAAAAATAAAACGCGGATATCATGCCGGGGAAACCGCTTCACACGAATTCACAAATCACGGTGTGCAAAATAAGATAACGTGTTCATGTATACAGCAGCGCGATGCGGATTCACAATTTAAAAACATCCGAATGTCAAACCGCTAAACTATCTTTACTGCGGTAGGACACCGATTGTTTTTGAAATAGTTAACTTTAACGCCAGGAACCTGCCGACCTGTACGCGCTCACTCAATGGATCCAGAGATGATTACTGTACCTCCAGTCAAGTGGCCTGACATCTACACCTACCAGACAGAGAAACCAAATGTGTATAGCAAAGATTGAACTGAGAGCGTATACATCTATAACCGCCTGTGTGTACTAACAGTGGCAAACGTTAGCAAATGCATTTACTTGAACACAAACCATAACGTGAGCCTTCTCAGTGTTCCCTCTCCCTGTATACTAATGCACCTGTGACAACTAAAGAAAAGAGATGACAGACAGTTTCCTTTATGTTTAGTTTCTGGCCGATAACTGCTAGTTGTACTAACAAAGTTAGAGAGCATACCCTATGCGTTCAAAAGTTAACGTTACCTGAAAAATAACCTTGTTCCCCAGTTTCTGATTTGAGCATATGTGAGATATTTTTAGACACATACCCAAATCATGATCCACACCAAAAAAAGTTTTTTATCTTAAGTGTTATGAAGTGAAACGCGAGAATTTTTGACGATCGTTTCTGTTCAGTCTGCTCGTTTTATTGTGTTTAACTACAGCTTTCGTCAGTGTTTTTGTTAGGCAATGGCATGTGTTAGAATATCAAATTGGAGACTGTATTCTGTCGATTGTGGCACTAAACAACACAACAAGATGATATTTTAAACTAGTTATTAAGCCGAATCTGTGCTGGTTTGTATTGGCCGTCTCCAGCTTTCCCTTTGTTTTACCTCCAGCTAATGCCATGACGTAATCGTGACGTTGGCGCAAAAGGGGTCTATAGGTATACAGTATATCTGCTAGCAACTCTCACTTCGGCTATGTTAACTTTGCTGTCCAATTCAAAACACCACAATTGTGTAACATTAAGCAAATAAAACTTAATTCAAGTAGGACTACTTACAATTCGATTGTTGTCCAACTTGTGCCTATGCGGTTCTTTCACTTGGGTAGGTTCTGTTGTCACATAAATGAAGCCCCAAAAGGTTTGCGGTACTGAACTGCAGCTCTGATAGTGCAAGATCGTGCTACTCGTAAAAAATAATATTCAATGTCTATAAAAATATTTAATAAAAAATTGAACCGATCAATTGCTGACAAAGGTATCTGGTTAGAATTATGGAAAATATATATATATTCAAAGAATTCAAACTGAAAAGTGTTAATATTCAGCAGCGTATACGAATGGTCTGAGGAGACTTTGAACGTGACACAGTGTGTTAATGACATCATGAAACTTTGCCTTTATGACGCCACAAAGAGCGTCTGGTCTGGTCTGAAGCGCAACCTGGAAAAGAGTTGAGTTGTTCTATGTGGCAAGGCTTCAAAACCCTGAAAACTAGGTTAGTCGAATAGAAGTAGGCTAGGGTCTGCGCTTTAATGTATGTGGAACACAGGTCCCTCTATGTAACGTCATATTTCAAGTGTTTAATGGTAAATAACATGTTTTTAGATGTTCTGTAGATTAGAGATTCTGTAGATTGTGCATTATGTACAGTAAATACTTTTTTGTCATGTTTGTCAGATTATATATTACTGTGCATTGTGTAAATAAACACTAAAAGCATATTTAAATAGTCAAAAGATTATTGGAAACATATTAGAACTATGGTCTGCCCTGTGAAGGGTGGCTCATAGGGCAGAATTCTAGATATTTAACGTGTTACTATTTAACGTGTCTAATGGTAAATACCTTGCTTTTACATTACGGCAACTAGTAATAATCATAGCTATGTTTTCAGATTAGAGATTATTGTGCATTGTGCAAATTGACCCAAAATTATTGTGAATTACACTAAGGTGAATTAGACTGGTCAATATTGTGCCCTTAAAGGAATAGTTCACCCAAAAATGAAATTTTGTCATTAATTACTCACCCTCATGTTGTTTCCAACCTGTGTACATTTCATTGTTCTGTTGAACACATTAGAAGATATTTAAAAAAATAAAATAAAATAAAATAAAATAAAAAAAGAGGGCAGTTGTGGCCTAATGGTTAGAGAGTCGGACTCATGACCAGAAGGTTGCCGGTTCGATTCCCAGGGCCGGCGGGTAACAACTGAGGTGCCCTTGAGCAAGGCACCTTACCCCTACTTGCTCCCCGGGCGCTGAAGTGATAGCTGCCCACTGCTCCGGGGGTACGTGTGTTCACTACTCTCTGGATGAGTTAAATGCAGAGGTCACATATCGTTGCCTTGTACATGTGCAATGACAATAAATTGAATCTAAATCTAAATCTAAAAATCTAAATCTAAATATTTGAAAGAATGTGGGAAACTACACAGTTCTGGGGCACCATTGACTACCATAGTAGATTTTGTCTTACTATAGTAGTCAATAGTGCCCCACTGGAAATCTTTTTTTCACATCAACATTTTTGCTGAAACAGTCACGTTTTTCAGATTAGGGATTATTGTGCAACATAACAAAATGGAGTGGGATTGGTCACCCTTCTTCAGGACGTTAACCTAGGTTTCGCAGAATTGCTTGTTGTTGGGTTATCTTGTTTTCTAACACTGTCTCAAGTAGTTACACTGATAGCAGTTGGATTTGAAATGCTTAAATGAACAAAAGACACCTTATGATGTTGTGTTGTTTTTTTCATCAGTCTATCTTTTCCCACATGCTCTTCATGAATCTTAAAACATTCATATATTAGACATTAGAATTCTTCAAAGGGCTATAGTGTATATTTTTTCTTGGCGTCGTTTGACTGAGAATCGTAAATCTTAAAAACATGGATGACAAAATACTTTTTCAGCATTTCATTATGTAATATGACGGAATGTAATATATTCACTGCGCAATTTAGTGTAAAAATAATTCTAACTTTTTAACATTGTGTGTGTGTGTGTGTGGTATTCATTAACATTTAAAAACATCTGAGCTCATAAGCAGAAGCTTCTAAGAAATACATTTTCCGACCATATTGACTGCCTTTCTCTTTTTAAGCACGTTTATCAGACATCGCTGTAATTATAATTCCCATTCATTTCAACTGGAACATTACACAGCATTATAAATACAACATAAACGTCTGCTTATGTTTTAGGAATGAATAGGAATCATAAGATGTGCCCTGCTTTATCAGCCTCATTAATGTATTTGAACGGTTAGTTTTTAATGTTTCAGACGCAAATAAAAAGTTACAAGAAAGCTGAAACATGATCCTCTGGTATGTCAAAGGCTGAGTGAAAATAATGACAGTGTTCTTGATGCAGATTCACTCAACAGACGTATTCATGTTTACATCCCACTTTTATACATTCATATCCCAAAGCCACCCATCTGTCCCCCAAAAATACATTGCTATGTTTAAACACAAGACATTGATCAAAAGGACAGTGCAACTCTATTGATGCTACTTCTGCATACAGTTTCAGTCCATATTTATTGCCGTCTCTATTCTATATCATTTCTCTCTTTCTTTTGCTCCTATGAAATGTGATGTTTCGCAAATACCGGTTTTCTCAGAGTGAAGACTTTCTTTAAAAGAAGAACAAGAGTGATATTGTTTGCTATTTTCATGTTTTTCTTGGTAAATGAAAGACTACTGAAATCAATCATGGACAGTGGCAGTTCATTTGAGTTCATTTAAGCACAATCAAAGTGAATGTTACATTCTCATCTAATCCCTGTTCTTCACTAAACCTCTGCTCTACAACATCCACACATACGAGCACACTCTCACACACAGCGCAATCTCTTCCTAGGCTTTCTCAAGATGCCTACACAACCAGTTCCTTTCCATTATCAAGCCTCCACATCAATAAATATAAACAACAACAAAACAAATGTACAAAAAACAAGAAGACAAAACAGGACTCTGTCCTCTCTTAAAATTATACCGAAACACAAGAGTATCAGCAAGCATTTTGATTGAAAAAAAACTAATAAATAAAAATCGCCCAACACAGATTATTCAAACAGATGACAATATTGCTAAATTAAAATGTGATGAATGTTTTCATAAAAAAAACAAGATAATAACAGACTAAAGTACTGTCACTTCATAACATGTTTAGTTTTACCTAGCAGCATACTTCAGTCATGTTTATGAGGTGCTACACTAGATTACCCCCACCAACACTATAATCAGACATAGATATCATATTTATAGATATATATATATATATTATATATATATATAAAAACATCAGTTATAGGAGCATAGAAGTAGTACTTATAGAATAAGCTGTAGAAGTAGGAACATTAGAATCATTACTAGAATTTTCATCTTTAGAATCATTAGTAACTTTCCTCTTCAGTGTTTGACTTTATGCAAGAGTCTGTTGGTCGGTAGACGGGGGCTCGGATCGCGCCCGAGAGAAACAGAACCAGTTCTGGAATGACGGCAATGTACGATGCATAAGTGTTTGGTTTTGAGTGTGCGAATGCGGCTTCCACGCCTGGACCCTGGGCAGGTACGTTTTGCACGATAAGGTTTATGATCCAGGTGTGTGTAAGAATAGAAAGAAAAGATGCAGAGAGTGTGAAAAGCGTGAATGAAGCATATGAAAGAGTAGGACGCGTGTGAGAGGTACTCATTTTTTCTCTTTTATATCTCACTCGGGGTGTGATGTGTGCTTCAAATATCTACATATGGACAGCCTGTTGTATATGTGCTCTGTCTGGCGCTTGGAATCGGACTGTTTGCATGGTGTGTGTAGTTTTTTTGTGTGTGTGAGATTGAGGCATCGATTGGTTCCGAAGTCAGAATTATTGATCATTTTACAGTGCTGTGATATTTTTGAGTGATTGTGTGTTTGCTTGTGGTTTCTAGGTGGTGTTGGTAGTGCTGGTCTCTGATTGGCTCCTGGTGGCGTTCTCTCTTTCCTGCAGGTTCTTCTGGTTTCTGCTGGCCTCTGCCAGGCTCTGCAGGCGCCTCTCCTGCAGCTCCTCCAAATTCCTCCACAGCTCGGCTCGCTCCCTTTCTTTCTTCAGCTCCCTACAAAGAGAAAATGATGAGGGGGTGAAAGAGTTGGGGTAGTGTTTATAATTTTAAGAAAGATGAAAGATGAAAACTCAACAGGAAATCATAATTGACCTTCAGTCTTTTCTTTTTTGGACATCTGACATTTCACTTATTTTAAAGGAAGAGTTCACCAGCAGTTCTTTGTTTCTTGCATTTTAATACAATTAATATACAATAAAAATGCATATTTATTTATATATAATAATATAATATATTAATATAAATTAATCTGATTAATCTTTTTTTTCTTGCACATAACATTAATGTTTTTAATAATACTTTTACATTCTATAATTTCACATTTAATCTCCAAATTACTGAAACAACTGATTTCTTTAACAGCATCATTTTATGAATGAAAGCCAACATTCTGATTAGTACTGCAACTGATGTCTCTATCAAATTGATAAAAAAATATTTGAACATTAATTATAGCCATTTAACAGTACAATTGAGAGCTATCATGTCTAACAGGTAGGAAATATACAAAAATTGAATGAAGTTCTCAAACACTTTATAGTCTTTAATGCTTAATTCTAAACTAAATACAGAATTAAAGCTACAAAACAAATTGATTTCCTCTTTTCTTTTGATCTTTGATTAACATTAGTGACAGGAGTCCCAGCAGCAGTTTTAAGAATTCAGCCCCTTTACGAGCTGCCGCTCTACGCAGATCTGGCGCCCTTTCCCATTTTCACAACTCTTTGCATTCATTTGAGATTTCATTTAACACGTTGAAGTCTGTGCTTATGAAAATACTAGACAGAAATGACAGATTCTGACAGAGATTCACTGACGCAGCCTTTAGCCCGTGACTGTATACACCAGATTATGGCAAGACGATGGTGTCAGAATTACGCCATAGATTAAACGCGTTTATATCCGAACGCCTTTTTTGACGGCGTTTTAAACAGTATTTGTATCGAAAGCCAACAGGTTCACAATTCGCGTGCTTTTGATCGCCGTATTAATATTAAAACGCCGATTTCTTAACGCCACCAGGCATTAAATAAGAGCCGCCTGGCGCTAAATTAACGTCATACGCCGCCACGCGTTTAAATAACGCCGCACGCCGATCGACGTTAAGTTAACGTCACACGTCACACAAAATGCA